>NW_010272276.1:0-29102 GCF_000690775.1 Eurypyga helias
CCCGGGGACAGTGCCTCCCGCAGAGCGAGCAGGACCCAGCCTGGACCCGTGGCTGAGCCGCCGGGAGGCTGCCAGGGGCACCTGAAGGGCACCCAGTTGCTTCTACTGCTGTACTTCTGGGAATCCCACATTCATATTCCATCAGAAAAATCCCCACGTCCAATCTACGGACGGACAGGACCTCCCCGTGTGCGCTGGCTGTGGTTTTGCCGCGTCGGGGTGCAATTCCCGAGGAGCCACCCACTGCTATGAAGCCTCCAAGGGCCCCACATCCACAGAGGCCCCTCAGGAAGCCGAAGGCCGAGCGGAGGTGCCGAGGTGACGCCCTGCCTGTCCGCGGGGACTGGGACACACACCCATGCAAACATCGGCGATGCTGGAGGCGTGATTTGCATAGAGATTGTCTACCAAAGTCCAAGTGATTAAAAACCTGTTTCTTGAGTTTCCGGCTTCCCTTTCAGTGCTACTTTAATTAAATGGTTACACTGGCCAAAAATCACGAGCTGCTTTGGCAGACACATCCTCCTTTGGACTGCCCGAGTCGCTGCAGGCGGGGTGGGCAGGATTTCCTTCTCCACCTCACCACATCCGCTTTAAGCTCCTTCGCAGTGAGATTTTTGGTCAAGCATTTCACCGACCTGCACCGTTACTCCTGCTCGTGTGCTTGGCAAGCTAGGGAGCAAAAACGTGCCCACGCCGCCTGGCACCGGCGGGCTGTCTCGCTGCAGGCACAGCATCACCCTGCCACCGGGCGCAGTTGGAGCTCTTGGGCGGCACAGCAGCGTGGGCTGAGCGGCACCATCCCGACAGCGTTCAGCAACGTCACCCGCTCCCTTTCACAGGCTGAGCGAGCTCTCACTCAGATGTAATTCACGGGTCAGCCATGCTCCTCCTCTTCGGCTGGTTAGAAACTCTAATTCCCAGCCCAGGCTCGCTCCTGTTTTCAATCTGTCATCTGCTTAACATTGTCTTTCATCTGAAATTGCTTTCCTCGCTCTAGGGTGTTCGCTTTCCATAAATACCAAGGAAAGTAACCATATACGTCCTCAGCTTTTGCTTCACTAGGCAAGACAGACCTAGCTCTTTTGGGGATCTCCTTTCCCTGAAAAGCACAGGCTGGTTTAGCAGCCTTTTTCTGCATTTATAGAATCTTTGAGGTTGGAAAAGAGCACTAAGGTCATCGAGTCCAAAGTTAACCTAACACAGCCATATCCACCACTAAACCCTGTCCCTAAGCACCTCATCTGCACATCTTTTAAACACCTCCAGGTACACCACTTGCTCCAGCCTGATCTCGCCTCTATCAAACACGGCAACTGGAGTCGGGTAAGCTATGCTGACAAAGGCCAAAACCCTCAAGCTGACATTCACGGTTCTCCTACCGGAAATATGTCACCAAACCCCTTCCCATTAACATGCACAAACCCTGAGGCTCCCAAGCTTAACCGGGATAGCAAGATACCGCCGTGCCATTGGCCACCACTCCCAGGAGACAGCAGACCTTTCACCCCCACCCAAAAACATCGCTGTTCCTGCTTCCTCAGCATGGCCCATGGAGTCCTGGCTGCCAGAGATGTCCTAACCAAGAAGCTGCCCTGCAACAGCCCAGATCAAAATTTAGAAGCAAAAAGTCGCTTTCTGCACGTGCGCATTTACATTTGCCTTTTCTTGCTGTTGAGCCTGGCACCGCTCGATTGCCACAGGCTCTGTGTTCACGGAGCTGCCTCTACACAAGGTTTACAGGCCCTGCTCTCTATCTGCTCTAGCTCAGACACCTAAACACCATCCAAATGCACCATACTCACCTCAGCTACCTTGCAAAAAAAAATAACACACTTGGACACAAGCTCAGGTTGTTTTCTCTGACCCAACAAAAGCAATTCAAGCCACCCCCTCTGGCTGTCAGGAATTTCAATCAGCCAGGTCAGAGTTTGGGAAGTCCAAAATATTCAAAGTGGTCCTGAATAAGAATGGTCTTCTCTTTAACACAACATCTGTCTTAACATGCAAGAGAAGGACAAGTTTGCTTTCCTCACCTGCCAAAATTGTGAGGTTGTTTTCTCTGACCCAACAAAAGCAATTCAAGCCACCCCCTCTGGCTGTCAGGAATTTCAATCAGCCAGGTCAGAGTTTGGGAAGTCCAAAATATTCAAAGTGGTCCTGAATAAGAATGGTCTTCTCTTTAACACAACATCTGTCTTAACATGCAAGAGAAGGACAAGTTTGCTTTCCTCACCTGCCAAAATTGTGACTTAGAAATGAACTGAAAAAGTCACAGATCACTTAGGTGGCTTTTGGCTCCACTGACCATTTCTATTACAATATATTTCAAAACTCCCCAGAAACAACTGCCTCAGGTTTCCATTAAGCTACATAACCCAAGCAGCTCAGAACATCACTACTCTGAAGCCCTCTTGGTTTTATGCGACGTAAATAAAACCCACACACATTACAACCCCCCCAAATAAATTAAAGAATAAAGTATACACCTAAGCAGGAGGTGGTTATGTGACAAAGTCAAAAGCAATTAAGGGATGGTTAAATAAGTATTGCAAATTATTTGTGTTGTCTTCACTTGCCAGGCATGGCATTCAGGAAAAAATGAACTCTACAACCTAAAAGCCATTAGAGAAAAGTAACGGCCCATGCAAGGCAGAACAGCTGCCGTGTTCAAACATTTAGTACTTTCAAACTGCTCCTTGCAAGGATAAGTAAGGGCGCATGACCAGCTTTGATGCTGTAACCGGCACTGGGATGACTGAGCTTTCCTTCTACCACAGAGCTGGAAGGGCAGCTAAATATCCCCACGGACACATTTGCAAGCCCTCTTTGCGTTGCCAGGCCAGCAGCGAGCACATGGGAGTTATTTTGAGGGGGGAGGGAGGGGCAAGCAGGAGCTGTGCACAGGCTGCCCACCACCAACCAGCTCTTATCTCAGCCTCTGTGAGCCTCCCGTACCTCCGTACCATCTAGCCCTGGGTTTTCCCTTCTGCTTTACTGGAAGAGATCAATTCAGCAGCCAATTAATTACCAGCACCTAATGCACGCTGCCAGGCATCTGCAGGCTATTTTGAAAGGCACTGTCCTTTAAGACAAATTACTGGAGGCTGAACGTGACACTCGATGACTTGCAGCTATTTTAATTGTGCCCTAATCTTATTGTCCAGGTTTAACCGTACTGAGGTGTTCCAACTGACTGAAGTAATTCAGTGCACCACATCTCCTGGGTGCTGGTTTTTTCCTGTTTTGCCTATTTCTTCATTAAATGTTTACTGTCCTATGGAAGTCTGTGTTCAGACTTGACTCCTATACAATGAAGGGATTTTGGTCTTAATCATGTCCATCACGTAGTTTTGATGTACATGGGTACTAGATGCTTTCTACTTTTGTAAGGAAGCAATGAAGTCGCAGTTGCATTTGTTGTTCTTTTTTTTTTAAGTGTCTGGAAAATGATTGATCCACTTTTCCCCACATTGCGTTTTCCCTTCACAATACTTAAAGCAAAGCAAAAGAGAGCGCCGTCTCTAAGAGCAGCAAGTTCCTGGTTCATGACATCACCTCTGACTCACAAGGGAATTTTTAAGTAGCCTTTGAAGTTCCCATTCCAGAGTAGGAAACTACGTGTTTGCACAGAAGAAACAGTCATTCATTTGTGCTGAACTTGGTGCAGAAGCTACTAAGAAAATCTAAAAGCAGGCGAGATATCGATTTGATAAGCAGTTCAGCTGAATTAAGGGCTAAATGCATTACGCAATTTCACCGTGCCAGGAGGCGCAGCAACAGGCACTACCACACAGCCAGCCACCGTGCTTTGTCCCATGCTTCCCCTGCTAAGGAAGAAGATGAGCTAGGAATGCCTCAAGGAGAGCTCATTCCATGCACAGGAAAGGCTGCGCCACACACAGACGGAGCAGCATCTGCTTACAAAGTGGGTTTTGGTACAGCACACCAAGAGTATGTTTCCAAAAGATGAAGGAAACGTGGAGTCAGGCACTGGATAACAAAGGGCCCGGACAGGCTTGGTGCATCTCACGGAGCTAACCACCACTGCCAAGAAATTGCCTGCACCCAAACCCTGGCAGGGCTTGAAGCCAGGGACTGAGACACTGCCGGGCCCTGCCATGACCACAGTGGTCAGAGGGAGGATGACCACCTCGGGCCCCAGGGAAGCAGGACCTCCCTCTCTAGCCCACCCGGTGACAAAGGCCGAGGACTGCCAGTGCTAATGACTGGCTGACAGCTGGTTTTTCTTCTTCATTTATAACTTAGTTTTATTTTTATTTTATATATGTGATATACAAACAAACATATTTTATATATTGTCAACATCATTATTAAATTTAGATAGCTAACACCGTTTTCCACGCCTGGCTATGCACACGGCCGGTCGGGCAGCATCACCGCCACACGCACGCCAGTGCCACCGCATGCCGCAGCAGCTGGCAGGGGCACAGCGCACACAGCTTTGTGCCCAGCCCCGACACTGTCCTCACCGGGTCCCCCAGGGAGGGGACGGCACGGATCCACGCGATGGGAGGAATAACGTGAGAAATCATCCCACATACTTTGTCCTCTGCCTCTTAAGAGCGTTGCTGAGAAACCCAGCTGTGTTTTAGGCACAGAGGCTGAAAACGGATTCTGCCCTGTTTTGTTGGAGTTGTTCTAGGGAGAGGGCAAGCTACTTTTTAATAAAGCCCCTTTGGAAAGCCCCAGTGACCTCCAAAGACAGGGCAGTATTCCTGCAAACTGTGTACTACACAACTAAGGACCACAAACAGCCACGATGAGAGGCCGTGATGAGAGGAGAGTGGAGAAAGAAGCAAATCCAGCAAAGGACGAGTGTTGTCTACTACTTCCCATGGGAACAGAGACTCCTGGGGCAGATGGAGATGCTCCGTTTCTCAACTCCCCATGTCTGAGCATCAGGCAGCTGTGTTTGCTTTTATTACTTTTAAGTAGTTGCTGTTCTTCAGCATCAGAGGGATGCAGAGAACACAATCCCCACAAAGCTAAGAGGTGCGTACCAGAAAGATAAACACAAGCCCAAAACACATGGCTTACAATAAAGCCCCACTGTTTGGGAGGCCTGGCTGAACATTTTTTTTTAAACCTCTTAATAATGGCAAGCTTCATTAAATTGGGGTCAAAACTCCATCTTTAGTGAGTGGATAGTTCCAAAAGTGATGGGCTGCAGGAGCTACACTACAAAGGACTTCTCTACCCACAGCCTCACACAGGTGGGAAAAGAGGGAAGAGCTCCCAGGAGTTACCCCGCCACAAAACTTAACCTCTAGCTCCCACGTTGCATGGCAGAGCTACTCTACACAGCTGAGGAAGTTGCTAAAAAGTTCTTCAATGGTTTCTTGTGCAGTGTTTCAAGAGAGGAGAAGCTCCAAAGCACCTGAGTGGGCATTAGAAGCAGCACAGCTGAAGGGTCACAACTTGCATGGAGGATAAGCGCCACTGTTTGGGTCCAAGCCTTCTCTGCCAGCTGGCAAAGTGGGATGAGGAGAGGTGTTTCCCTACTGTATGGAGAGGAGCCTATTCTCTGGTACTTTATAATGTTTAAAAGCAACTCAAAACCCCAAATCCTGTCTCATGATGGATTTCTTCCTCATAGAAGTGCCCCCAACAGCACCAACTTGCGGCAGCTGTAGCAAAGAGGTGCCTTCCCCACAGCACCGTCTCCTTGTGCCGCAGGCATCCCCAAAAGCAGTGTGGTGACTAACTGGAAGAGACAGCCCCTTTTGCTGTGGGGCTGATGGACAAACCAGGGAACTGTTTCCCCCAAAAGCTTTCATTCCCCAGCAGAGAAAGTGAAGTCACTGTTGTCTGAAACGCTTTGTGGATGATTACAGGCATCTCCCACCCTCCAGCGAAGAGTCCCCAGCCATGACAATACGCCTGGCTCAGTGATAGCTCCAGGCCCTCTCCACCCACACTGCCAGCAGCCATGCTGCTGTTCTCATCGATCCAGCCAAGGAAGAGTGTGGTTAAGGCAATGCCAGGTTACAAGAAAGCAGCCAACACAGAATGCAACACATTCCTGTCCACACCAGGTTGTGTATTAATGTGAGTTACAACGAGTTGGGTCAACAGGTTTTCCAACCCACCGTGTTTTCCTGATGTAGACCCAGACTGCTCACATACTGTGCATGCAAGTCCACCCCCTTTGCTCTTCCCTTAGACACTAAAAATTAAATACAAGTGTAATCTATCCAAACTCATCTCTTTCTCCTTTCCCCTCCTGTCCTGGGTATTCATCACTGCAGCTTCTCTCTCCTCAGTGCCAGAATTACAACTCATTTTACATCTCTGCAAAGGAAAGCAATAACCATTCCAGTTTCCTGACTCAACTTGGGGGCCTGCATTAGTTTAACTTTTTTTGTCATCGAGATGAGAACTGCTGCATCAAGCAACCACTTTTTCTAGTGCGCTGGAAGTAAGTCGTTATTGCAGATCATATACAAACAAAGCAGAGCGCACACACACACACTATTTATATGCACACAGAAGCCTATCAACAAACACAGTTCATAAGGCAACAGAGGGGCAGCGCTGTTACGGTGATGAACCTAGTGTCAGTGAGTTGCCTTCCCTGACCAGGAAGTGAGGCATTTGTTTCATTGGATAAAACATCTCTCAACTCCAGCAAACTGAAATGAGCACAAATGCAGATTTCTGATACTCTAAATCTCCAGTGCTAGTAAAACACGGCAAAAGACATGACACTGAAAAAAGGCAAAATATAGACTGCAAAAAGGTTTGAAATTTCAGAAGTCAAGGAATAAGTTTAAAGTATTTGCAGTTGTTCAATTCAAAACTTTCATCTTAAGAAGAGGCAGTTCAATATGAGTTACAGGGATGCCTGCATTCACTGCATTCTGTAATGAGGCAGCGCTGACTACTTAACTGAAGGAAAATAGAAGCTAATTTATTGTACTACACAGGGACGGCTTTCCTAAATCTGCTTCCAGCTCCTCAGACTGTAGAGTTCGTTTATCAAAGTTTAGCTCGAAAACACCCCCTGTGAGGGAGGACTTGCAAAACCAAAGCCAATCCTTCGTCCTTGCAAAATGCAGTTAACCTCCGACAAACAGCACTACCCCAAGAAGGTTTTAATGGCACAGGCCAGATCGTTGCCTTTTAACTACCGTGCCTCTTTTCTATACAAGCAGTAAAACGGTAATGAAAAGCTTCCACTTCCAGCATAGAGCACGAGACCTGCCAGGTTAACATCCTCATGATGAGGAGCTCTCCCCAATACTAAGTTACCGGCCCCCACCCTTTAGCCCAGAAGGGCTGCCAAGCTGGTACTCACTTTGCACAACGGGGAGCAGCAGTAGCCAGGCACATCCAGGGCGTTCGGCTCCTTCCGCGTGGCCATAGCAGGAGCACCTCTTGCCGCGTCACATTGTCATCACAGGGGGCTGTCAACAAGAAAGGAGGCAGAATTGTAGGTTTTCACATCTCCCATGCACCCCCCAAACCTCAGGATGCCTTTGACAACCACGCGCCCCATGGGTGGGTGCTCTCTTAAAAAAACATCCAGCTGCTGGGATACAGCAGACACAGACCCACGGTTAGCATCACCCCAAGAGAGAGGGGAAACTGGGGGCACATGGGCTATGGACTGCGAGCATGACCCAGAACAACGGTAGAAATGGGAGATGGGTTGGCAAATCCCTTGCACAACTCCAAGATGCAGTGGTGCCACAGAATTCATGCTGCACAGAGAGGAGAGCTTAGCAAGCAAATGCTGTGCGATAAAACACACGAGTCCTGCTACAGTTTGTTATCCTAATTAGAAGAATCCACCAAGCTTTGAAAATACAAAATATCCACATTAAAAATCAGTACAGGAAGACTGTCACAGATGCTGGACTTGCAGCTGAGCATCATCCAGGAGCAACTGCAGATTTTTGAGCTGCTCTCTGATAATTTGGTGATGTCTTTTCTTGGCCAAAGTCCAAATCTGCCTCAACAGAGACCGGAGGCAGATGCAAACAGCACCTCTGAGCAAAATTTTGGCTTCTGCAATTTTACAGGCTGTCATCACAAAACATGTTAAGGTAGGATCAGACACCCAACAAGGCCAGTCCCAGCCAGGTCCTAGGGCATCTACATGGCCCATTCGAGGTCCTAGTCTCTCCCCACCCCAACATCTGTGCCCTCAAGATACTCTGGTATCTGTACTGGTGGATACTGGTGCACACCGGTAACCCTTCTACACTGGGGAAGGTGTTCTTTTAATTTGGTCTTCGTTTCTCACCATTCAAACCTGTTTGAATTAGTTTTCCCCAAGTGGGGTCAGTTTTGCCTGTGATGGTGATCGGTGAGCCATCTACCATACGTATGTCCACCCACGAGCTGCTTCCTCCTGTTTTCTCCCCATCCTGCTGAGGAGCAGGTTGTGTGGGCATCAGGCAGCCAGGTACCGTCAACCTGCCACACCAGGTCAGACACAAACCTAGAAGAGACTCTGGGCCCCTGTTTTCATTCTCAGATTTTCACACACGAACAAAGTAGAGGGGGAATAAACAATTTTCAAGAACTCATGTCTGTGTAAGAAAGTTCTTATTTTAATCACAGGAGGTTCTCCATCTCTCTGACCCATTTCTGGTAGTAAACCTGAGAGCCTGGCTTCACAGCATAGCTACAAGAGACAGGTGATGGAGAATCACTGTTTTCTAAATTTAAGACAACAAGTTTTTCTTGCCATCTCAGTGTTTTAAATGAGTGACCCAGCTCTATGGGCTTCCCGGTCGACAGCTCTGGCCCCAGATTTCAGCAGCAGTCCCCAGTACTTGCTGCAGCAACACATAACCCCATCCTGCTTGACTCACCCTTCCGAGGAAGATTCAGTTTTTGGCAAAGCAAAAGCATCCTCACAAAAGCCACTACAACTCGTCCCCTGGTAGCTCCTTTGACAGCTGCTATAGGTTCCCCAGTCCCGACTGGGACATGATCCAGCATCAACAGACCCGTGTTCTCACTCAGGGCACCTCTGTCTCCCAGCAGGGCTACAGATACTGCTGCTCTGACATTTGGCATCAATACAAACAAATGTTTTAATCACAACTTTCAACTATAACCATGTTTCGGACAGAAAACGGCAACAGCAGTCTGGCTATCAGTCAAATATTTGAGATGTAGAAAATACCCTGAGCTGTTTTATCGCCTACCCTTAGTATCAGATGCTACTAGTTCAGGTCAGCAGCATGAAGCTGCAGGGACACAGGTATGGTGCAGGTGAGGAGGTCTCATGCTTTTCAGTACCAGCCTGGTCAACCCCTCCCTTCCCCCTGCACAGCAGCGTCATTGCACGTGGTTGAACAGATGCTCCCCTGGGTGGCAGGACGAGCACCCTCCTTGCAGAGCTCTGTCAGCACCCGGAGGACCCTAAGTACATTTTTGTCTCCCTCTGCAGCGCTGCATATTCAGAACAGGGTTCGACCTGGACTCCTTAAACTTTGACCAGAGCTGGGACGATACATCCAAATGATTTCCAACTGCAAAAGAGGAATTTGCTTAAAAATAAAACTGAATTTTTCACATACCCTTGGCTTTATCTGGAGAGCAGTCTGGACAGTAAGACACAACCACCAGCACAAACAGGATCCCAAATATATGTAAAGAGCAAAAGAGCCTCTCTGCAGCCGGGTGACGATGGTGCTTCATTTGGATCTGCTTTCCAAACACTTACACAGCACCCCCTTCCAATCACAACATGCCACTTTGAAATGCCAGTACCACTTAGCTCCTGAGTCTATTAGGCCATGAAGCAATAAACCCAGAGAAACAAAAATAACCCAGATACCTACTTTAGCACCCAGTTGAGTTGACAGGTGTTATCCCGAGGGCTCCATGGCAAAAGCATCCTCAGAAACGCCATACCTTGACCTTTGCACAACAGGCAGCATGAAGCTGATCTCCAAAATGCGTAGCATCTTCCCGAAAGGTGCTAATATTAACTACAGCCCTTTGTTTCTTTGCACTCAAGGTTTCTCCCCGTCAGCTTTCTGGCATTTGCCAGCGTGGTGCACGCTTTACTGGGCAGATATTGAGCTGCAAATTCCTTCATACTTCTCTATCCACAGCATTCTGCAGCTAAAGCGCTAGCCGGCCAGCAGATGAAAATGCCACTTACTGCTTATTCCAAAAATTGTTGTATTAAAACCTCTTTGTTTGCAAAGCTGTAAACAAATTCTTCTTAATCTTTCAATAAAAAATGTCAATTATGCTCTCTAACAATGTAACTTCATTGTGATGAAAGAAGGCATTGCTATTGCTCTAATCGTGATAACATATCAGCTGTTTTTAGAGTCAATTCCTTTTTGTGCAAAATTTAATGACCATGCAATTATTCAAATTTCAGACTGACAGACTGGGCTTTAGACCTACAGCGCTGCTCCCTTGCTCTGAAAACACACACTTGACAGCAACAGAAAAGTCTCTAGAGGAGAAGTTCCGAGCTGAGAATGCAAAACACCTTTACAATTCATCCAGCACAGCCGGACTCGGGCCCACGTCAAACACAGCTACTTCACTGGAGAGCCAAGGAAGGAAAGCCAAATCCTCAGCACGCTATCGCAGGCAGTTCTCAGGCCCGTGGCTGTCATTTGGCTTCACTGGGAACCGTGTTTGTGTCCAGCTTCCTCGTCTCTCTCTGGTTTCGGTGCATTTCCTGCAGAATCGCTGGACACAGCAGATGTGCCCTTCAGGCATTTCAACTTTTTTTTTTTTTCTCATGCCAGTATTTATCCCATTTGTTTCCAGAATCAGCTGCAGCTCCCCAATCAGCGTCCGTAACTTTCCGCTTTGAGGTATTCGGGACATGCCTGCTGGGAAAACATCTTCCTTGTTTACCTGCTCAGACCCTCACAGACTTTCCTTTCCCTCTGTGCCCTTCCGCCATCCATTTTCTCCTCCTGCAGAGAGCTCCCCTCTACCACCAAGTTGTCCATCGCCAGCTGGTCTGCCCCATTAACTGCTGACGTTCCAGTAATCGCTCTCGGCGCCCTAACGGTGCCTTACTTACGCTGTCGTGGAGCCGCAACCAGAGGCAGCTGCTGCCCCCGGATCTCAGCTCACCCCACAAGGTGCCTTTCCCCGGTTACCTGAGGGAGTGCCTGTGCTGGACATATCCCCTCCACATCTCCCTGCTTTCCAACTCCCTGTGGCAGCAGAGGACAGCCTTCATCTTCCTCCCAGGAGGGGACGCAGCCCGCAAGGATGAGGACGTGGCCTCGCAGGCAGTGGTCCCCATCCCACAGCTGAACAGATGGCCCAGCGTCACTGTACGATTTGGCATTGGCCTGTAGGAACAGGGACTTCCCAGGTGCACAGAAACCTTTGGCAGGCTGAACATCCAAATAGCATGCAGAAAATTAAGAACAACAAAAAAAAGCCCTCCAGAGAAGGAAACTGAATCAACAACATCGATGGTTTTGAGAACTGAACCCTGGTATTTCTGCAATGCCTGAGGCTGGGAGCTACAAGCTCCAAGTCCAGAGAAAATAGATGCCAGTAAGGTAGCAACCCCACTGCCTGTCTCCCCTTTTATCCTGACCCCAGAACAGTAAAAAATAAACCAGTTAACTCAGTCACAACCTTGAAAAGTCCTTGTAATTAACTGCTTTTAATTATCACACCTTGCACTGCTGTCGCTCTTTTTCCCCACTGTTGAGACTTAAAGCTGTTCTAATATGCAGTAACAGATTTATGGGGAAGTTTTGACTGCTGATGTGCCACACTCTTCACACATCTCTCCCCTCTTCCCCAAACGGCCTTTATCCTTCCCAACAAAACAAGAAAATATAGTGGCAGTAAAACAGTCTCCGTCGCCCCATGTCTCTCTTTTTCTTTTAATATAGCTTTGGTTTGGTTTTAATTTATGCTTTTCTAGATAAAAATAAGAATTTGGGGGTTGGGGTTTTTTTGCTTTGGGGTTTTTATTGTGCTGTATTTTGGGTTTTGGTTGGTTGGTTTTTATAACCAGCCAGCAAGGATCAAAGGTGAAAGGACCTTCTTTCGCTCCTTCCAGCAAGATTCTGCTTGCTGAGGTTCCCCCCAGTTTAGGTCTTCAACTCTTCTGTTCAAGGAGATCTCCAGCCTGAGGCCCTTTGTCCATTTTTCTGCAGCCACTTCCGTGTGCCAGTGAGAAGGGTTTTCTGGAGGAACCCATGCTTACCACGTTTCTTACCTAATCTGTTCTCTCTTTCACTACCTCTAGAGGTGTCTGGGCTGTGCGTGGCTGCTGGACAGAGTGCAGATGAAGCGCAAGGCTGGGTGAGGAAGGGGCTGGTATCAGGAGGACGTTAAAAAGCATGCAACAAGATCAAAATAATTTTGGCATTCTCCTCTCAGATAGACATGACCCATCATGTTCACAGCACCTTCGGCGTGCACCTGCAACGTGATAGTATCGATGAGAGACGGAAAACATTAATTAAACTTTTGGCGTTTTTCTCTCTTGCTTTACATTAGCTTTACAGAGTGGATGCAGTGCTGGGACAAAGCAGACATCTGATTTCCCTTCCCATTCTCATCCCAGCAGGCCAGCCATACTCATGTACAGGAATAGGTCTTTTTTACTAGTATTTAGAAAGTATATGTATCACTTGACACGTCTGAGAAATGCTCTAGATCAGCCCTCAATGACAGCCCAAGGCAGCTGAGGTCCTTTCTAGAGAAACTCTAAGTTTACCTATAGCTGGACAACATTCACCAAGTCTCCCCCACTCCCTGCCTCCCTTCCTTCTCCACCTACTGCTATGATGACATTGCGACCTCCCCAAAACCAGCCAGCTCATCTCACCAAACGCAAACGAATCACAGCCATACTTTCATTTTGGTATTACCTGCGTTTCAGCCTCAAACTCCTTTGCACTAATCTGCTAATCCTCTATAATACTGACTTCCCAAGAAGGGAGATTATGCTAATCAGGATTTCTGAAGGATTTACACATGATCCTATATTTACTTTTGAACTCTGTCAGAGTGACAAAGGGAATGTCACCGCCGAGCTGCTACTGCATTTCCTCTGGATTACGAGTCAAGCACCAGAGCTGTCCAAATCCATAGCCACCAAAATGTCTTTCTAGCAGGCACAACGTATTTAGGATCAGCTTTTCCCCACAGATGAAAGGGCAACTGCAACCATCTACTGGGTTTCTGAAAAGCACAAACCTCAATACCTCCACCCCACTTCTGAGATTCTTCCGGTTTCACACCACAAATGTGACAGTTTATTTCAAACTGACTAACAACTTCACGTGATGCATTGTACTACATCTTCGTCCGCACAAGGTACGCCCTGTTACATTTAAGGGAAGGCCTCTACTTTTATTTTAAGCTAGGGCTTTAAATTGAATCAGCACGTACGATGGGCATAGAAAGGTTTTGGATCAGCCGCTTAAAATCCATACAAAGGAGATCACAAGTTTGCAACAGTCCTTGAGTTTCCACATGTTGACATAACCAGGAATGGGATGCTGCATCATTACCAAGACGGAGAATGTCCGATTTCATAGTCAGCTAAAGCATAAGTGTGTTTATGGGAAACCACAAATGATGTTTGTACCCCTGGTAAAATCCCACAGTAGCCAACCCTTCCCTTCTCCAGGGCTGCCCAGCGAATCTTTGCTCATTCCCTTTCAGAAAGCAGCAGCCTTGCCAGCTTGGATGCCATCTTCCTGCCTGACAGACGCGTATCAGAGCCACGCGGGAGCTGCCTGGCTTGAGAGCAAGCCAGCAGCCTGCAGGAAAGGCAAGAGCGTGCGTGTCCTGGGCCTTAGGGACCTCAGCAAGAGCTGTAGGTCGCCGAGCACTTTGTGAGCAGTTTCAGGTTCATGTGATCGGATTCCACAACACCCACAGACTCACTGGGAAAAAAAAACTGCAGATGAAAAAATATATTATTGTGTGGGCCTAATCTACTGCTGAAACTGCATAACTTCAGCTGAGGTGTAAACTGGGTAAATAGTTTAAAAAAAAATACTAAAAAGAAAAATCAAAGCAATACAGGACTTCTTTCTAAATTTAAAGCAAGGATCCATGCAAGGGGTTTACCTTGCTTTGTCACTGATTTGCATTCCAATTGTGCAGAACAGATGTCAGAATAAAAGCGCAAAAGATACTCTGTGCGCTACTCACACGGCCATCCCGGGGCAAGTCCACATCCCCTCACTCCAGCTATCCAGGGACATGCTTCCTCCACAGATACGCTTTGGCAGATCAGCACAGTCCACTCCCCCAAAAGGGCCCAAAACTACACAGACAAGATTTCAGAGTGCTGAGGGGAGAAACAGCCAACACAGAAGAGCTATCCTAGGCTATTTCTAGGCCCCACATTAGCCCCAGGACCATCACCAGGAAAAACACATGCAGTCCAAACAACTCTGCCCCCAATATATAGCAAGTTTGGGTTTCTGTAGCTCTGTGGATTCTAAAACACAAAGAAAAATATTAATTTGCTTGACAAAAAGAGGAAAACATTTAATGCAACATGAATTCACAACTTGTCTCTTCCCAGTTGCTCAGTACAGTGAGCTCAGCACCATGAGGAATTCCTTCCTTCAGAAGTGAGCGTTATTTCCAAGCAGTATTTTTTTTACCCAGCCAGTGACGCCGACACAGACCTGTTGACAGGTTTCTTTTAAAAACTACAAAACCAGGAAAGGTCCGTAGCTTCAAATTTTGAATTTGCCATTGCTAAATTTAAACCCGCCAGCCTTCTTACAGATTACTGCATAAACCCAACCGCTTATCCCACTGCACGACAGTTACTTCTGACCTAACTGGGCTTAAAGCACATTTCTTGGCCCCACTTTCTGCTGCTAGCCTGAAAGGAAGCACACACCCAAGAAGAGAGGATTAAAGGAGATACAGGAATACTCAAGAACAGAGAACAGCAGGCTACAGGTTTGCCGCTTCTCTGTACCGTGGCAATGTTCCGCTTTATCCTGCGATGGGTAAACCAGGGGAAGGACGTTTGGTCACACAAGGGCACGGGTTCTGTCCACAAGCCACCTTCATAATAGCTGCAGTGCTGTTACAGTTAGGCTTAATGAAAGAGAGCTCCCGCTTGCCTGCATGCTCTTCCCACAGCCCAGAAGAGGCACTAGACAGAGAAGCAAAGGCTCACAACACCACAGATTTATTTACAACAGACTATAGACAGGCAAGGCAGCGGGCAACAGAAAATGAAAAACAAGGATAAACTCCATTCCACAGAATTGAAACTATCCTTCTCATGAGCAATCAAGGAGATAACGATGGGAAAACAGAGAGGAGAATTTCAGGAATTCAGGTGATTCTTCTTTCTCTCTACACAGCTATTTTGCCAGCTCAGAGATGAACAGATTTAATACTCCCTAGCCCTGACATAGACATAGCAGACCCTGTAGCTGCTCCTACATCTCTCCTTTCCCCAGTATCAAAAGTCACTCAGAATCCATCCAGCGCTGGTTTAGGTTTACGTGCACTCAGATGCACTAATGTATATTGATGCAAACTGGTATTTTGTGCAATCATATTTTTTTCCTTTACATCCATGTAATTAGATGTGCCTCCTGTCCTCAGGGAAGCATTACATTACAATACACTTGCAATGAATGTAGCAGTAGGGGGAGCATCACTGACCAAAGTCTGTTTATTTTACCGTCAGATTTATTGTAAAATCTACCCAGCATAGAACAAATATGTCCCCTATATAGGTGCAATATCAGGATCTCCATATTCCTTGAGCCAGGCCAAGTCAAAACTAAAAAAAACCACACACAAATCCTAAGAAACCGGTGATAAACCCAGTTGTGGTACAGTAGCTTAATCAAGCCATTGTAAAAAGACACATTCGAGGTTGATTCTTTTCCTTTTGTTGGTTAGTTTTGTTTTCACTCTCCCATGTGCTTTACAGATGCATTGCAGGAAGCACAGAATGGAGTAGATTGCGGTATGCCAAGACATAATGCCAGTGGGGAGCAGAAACACCCGATCCAAGTTACCAAAGGACAAAAATCCAAAATCCTGGTTGGTCAAAAACCAGCTGCTCCCTGAAAACAGGTACCTGTGTACTGGTGCCTGGCAAAGCTACCTTGAATCACTGCTCAGCAAATCTCTAGTGCACACGCCTGGCAGTGTTGACATGGCTTGACCTCTCATTTCTACTTCTGTCCAACATTATGCAATCTTTTTGCTACCGCAGTAATGAGGGCAGCTCCCTTCCCACTTCCATCTTCAGAAAGCATGAAAGTCACATCACACTGAGGTGCCAGTTCCTTCACTGTCTCCCGCAGGACCCTAGAAAAACTGAAAGGGAAGGGAGAGAAGAACAGAACATTTTAGCAGTTGCTTTAGGTCTGAGATCTTTATATTTATCTGTTAGCAAGGAACCATAACCTCAGCCAACATCTTCCACTGGTTGTCCACAGCATCCCTTTCCATTTGTTTTTCCTCCTATTCATGAAAAAGACAAGTTTCTGTACACAATCAGGTTTTAATTTCTATTTCTCCACTTCAGTTTTGTTCAGCATGATGCCAGACACCCCGCCGCCTTGCCTTTAGAAATCATGGAGGAGACTTCTCCCAGCGTAAAAAAGAATGCATCTACTTCCAGGTCTTGACCCAACTCCAAAAACTCAATGCAGATTTCCATCTGGGACACCCAGATATTGCAGAAATCCCCCAAAACACTGGAAAATAAATAATTAGAGTATGTCCACTCAACACCACAGAGAAAAGAGCCTCCCAGTGGTAAATGGACTTGACTTTGCAATTTGTCATCCTTCAGCTAGGCAAGGGAAATACAGTAGATCTTTATCCTCTCTCTTATTTTTTACCATCTCAGCAGAAAGCTGGTACAGCTTGATATGTTTCCACAGCGGGAACAAGCAAGCAGCAAAGGGAAGCGGTACCAAGGTACTCACTGCGGATGGAGCTTGTACAAAGTCCCATCTACTCCAACGGTGATCCGCAAGTGCTCCACACCTCGGTTTTCCCTCTTCTTCTCCACAATAGCCGCCAGTCCTGCCCCACAGAGCTGCGCAGCTCGTTTTGAAACAGCTCCACACACCTCTTTCACAATGATGCTGTCTTCGCACGTGCTGTCCAGGCCGAGCTGCTGCAGAATCCGCCGGACTTGGAGGAGGGCGAGCCGGTCGCTGCGCAGAGGGAAACACATGCGGCAGCAAGGCATGAGGGGAAGCTGCGGCAGGCATGCAAATGAAAGCCTTACAGCTGAGACTCTGCCATGATTCAAAGGAGATGGGACCACTTCTCCAACTCTTAACACTCTCCAAATCTTTTAACGCAGATTCCAGCCTGAATTCAGATTGAAAACATGCTCCTGGCAGGCCCTTTGCTATGTTTGGATTTCCAGAAGGCACAAACAGTAGTTATTCACCTAACTCCCAAAGTCATGAGGGAGCTGAGCCAGTTCAGCCACCTGACTGTGTCATTTTTGATCTCAAGACTGAGGCACTACCTTCCAAGATTTTCAACCGTAGAAAGAGTTTCAAACCACCTGGAAGACAACCGCAGTCATGCACTGATGTGTAGGTAAGCACATATTCATGGGGGATTCCTATATCACTGACTCTGTATTTTTAAATAAGTACTACTTAAAGTCCTACAAGAAACACTCCACATATAATCACACTTGACGGTTGAGGCATCCAAGATAACACAGCTGTGTGGACAGGAATATTACACAATAATTTCAGAACTCCCCCAGTTCCTCGATTTTGTCTTTTATTCTGTGGATGGGGGGCGGGGGTTAGGTATGCAAAGAAGAAAACGATAACCGACTTCTTGAAGGACAGGGCTTCACACACTCGCAGAAGATGATTTTCTAGAGGTCCCAGAAGACCTTAAGGATTTAAACCACGTGAATCTAACAACTTTACCTCTCAATCTGAGACAGGAATTTCGTTTCAAATATGCCTCTTTTCCTGAGTGATTCCGAAATCTGTCCTCTGAACAGCAGTCCTTGTTTGGTTAAGTCGATCAAAATTTGCCTTACTATTTCACCTAGGTACATTCCACTGGTCATTTTTTCATACCTGTTATTTTATAAAAGAAAAAAAAAGTGCTTTTAAAGAGATGTCATGCTAGCTCTGGTTAACATGAGTGGTGTGTACATGCCCTGTCACCTCTCAAAAAAGCAGTAAAAGCTTGCAGAGCAACAGCTATTGAGCTCCCACCTTTCAGCCATCAAAAATGTATTGCCGTGAACTCAAGTGCAAACATTAATTACAACATCTTTACCTATGTTAAAAGGTAACAGAACTAGTGAAAAACCCTTGCAGTACTAAACAGAACATAGCGCTACAGCCAGAGTCCATGCTGAAGTGGAACATTTCCCTGTCCCCACCAGGCATTCGCCAGTGAGTCATACACAATCAGTGATGTCTGTTAAGTGAAACTGAACTTGACCATGCTGATCCCCTTGCCCAGTTGTATTTTACCTTTGAAAAAACACTCAAGAGGAGGAACACAGCAAGGCCTACACTCTGCAGGGAAATCTTTAGAGCTGCACTGTTTGGTACCTGCCTTAAGATGAATGCAGTGCCGTGGTAACAGAAATAAAGTACATATTTGGGTTTTTTTTTCTGGATATCTGCTTTACATACCATGCCACAAATTAAATCCAATATTAAAATTTCCTCCCTGATTACTCCTTCATTAAACCCATTTTTAAAAGCAGCCAGCATGTCTTGAAGACTGACTTCATCACGTTCTTAGTATCAGGACCATAACGTTTACCTCTGTTTCCCTGGGTTGAGTGAGCCTTCATCTACTTCTTTATCATATTTTGTTCTGATGTTGTCAATGCAGCCATTGTCACCAAACCCTCCCCACTCTGTATTAATACACATTTTTCCTTCGTTCCCTTCCACTATTTCTATGTTTTTCATGTCCTCCATGTAGCACACATTGCTGCCCGTCCCTAGGAGGAAAGAAATTACAAGGCTTCAACCAGAGAAATGAAGTAGCAGCTGAGACACATGGAAGATGACTGCAGTAATCATCTTAAAAACTCTCTTTTCCATATCCAAAATTTCAAAGATCTCTCCCATATCTTACAGAAGCAAGCGTTAGCCAGGAATGAAAAATGCTGTAATTTATCATAACAGAATGTTACCGAGTAAAATGGGCCCTGCACAGAAAATACGCAGCGTAGAGGAATGCAGACTCTCTGTTACGTGTCAGAAATGGCTCTGGCAGTCATTGGCAAGCGCTGATCAGCCACTGCTGCCAGTCTGCCTGTAATACACCACAAATCATCTTGCATGACAGCATGCTCCCATAAGCAAACACTGCCAATGGCCTAGCAGCCAGTCAAGCAGCTACCAAGTCTGAAATGGTTTGGTGAGCAGGGCCAAAACACCACTTACAACACGGGCTACATTAACTAATATAAAGACCGGCTCTCCAAAAAAAAAAAAGGGATAGCTGGGGCATTTAGCCAGCCAGATGAGTCTATTTTCCAAATGGGGCTTCAGATCTTACATACTTAGATGTATTTCTGGCTCAAAACTTGGAAGGACCTACTGGGGGAATTATCTAGAAAGCCTAAAATTAATTAATTCAGGTTTTAAAAAATATTTTGTTGTTCCAAAGCCTATGACCTGGTTACACAGTAACTATCAATACACTTGTCAAAACAAGGACTCATGCTCTGTCTGCTGTTCCCGTATTCTTTTACCCTGCATATGCTTGTTAGGCACCATCAGAGACACGATCAGAAGTCCAACAGATCCAGGATCCCACCTGCTACAGGTGTTATGTTCTCTGTTGAATACCATACAAATCTGCCAAGAACCCCAAGTGACTAGTAACACTATATATCAAACTCAAATAAAAGATGTTCTTTTACAAATTCCAGAACAGGGTGTGAAGCCTAGCACCCACATACATGCTTTCTCCTTGCAGTGGTCACTTCAATAGCACAGTACCTGCGATAAGGCCAATCTCACAGTTTGGGTCCTCATATCCACATGTCATCATTGTCCCAACGGTGTCATTCACCACTGCTACAATGTCCAAGTCAAACTCCTAAAACACAAGTCACAATCACTAGAGGAGTCACAATCACTAGGTCCTAGAGGAAGAGGGAGGGTGCATTAAATACCCCAAAAGGAGCAGAAAAGAATAGCTCACATTTCTTCTCCTGATGGCCTCTCTCAGCATATCAACAACATCTTCCCCCTCACAGTCTGTTGCCTTGAAACCTTTTGTCCATCCCACAAGCGTTCCCTGAAACAGAAGAGGAAGAAAGTTGTAAGCGAAGATAGAGAGAAGACTGTCCGTTCCAGGCATCAGTCTTTTCTTGCCTCCAACCCTCCTGTCCTGCCCTTTTTTTTTTTGTTTTAATAATGTATTTCCCTGGACAGGCTCCTGTGAGTGTCTAATGCAGAGCATGTGCACGTGTATCTTTGCTACTCAACTGCTGATGGTAGTGACTCCAGGTTTACTCAGCTATTTATGAAGACGCTGCCAACTCAGCGCCTTCTAACATTCTCATCTTGGAAAACCTTCCCATCTCACCTCCTGTGCACATAGCCACTGCACTATCTGTTCAGGAAAGACCATAAAAAGTCTTTTTGCCATAAATAATTAAACACTCAACAAACATTAATGAACATCCACTGTTAATTTTTGGCTCGTTTACTGAAGACACTTGGTATGATCCCAGTACTCCAAGCAACATCAATTAGTATCTTTTTGCAACCTGGCCTGAGAGAGTAATTTCAAGGTTACAATAAGTAATTAGCCTTCCACTTGGTAACTGGCTCTGCACTGTCCAAATGAGAAAAAAAGAGGGCAACTGGGGAAAAAAGCTGCTCTTAAAGAATGAACTCTAAAGTTCTAGCAACAGTAAAAAACCAAACACACAGGGTGACGTACTCTGGGACACTGGCACAGATGTGTATCACTCAGTTTGCCACCTCTGCTGTGGAATTTGTTTCCTCATCATTTGTCAAAACATAAATACTATGCTGTAGGTTTGGAAGGCATATTGAGTGGTCTCCCCACAAAGAGCCAAGTCCTAATGCTATAATCTCAACTGCTACCTGAAAATTGAGACAGAGCAGACTAGTTTCTAGACTTAGAAGCTATTGTGAAACCCACCAGGACATAAAAACAATCAATAAAATAGCAGTCTCATTTCCCCAGTATCCTACATATTTGACTAGACTTCAGCAGCACAACCTCCCCCATCCCCTCTTTGGAAATGCATCACAATAATTGAGAGTTATTTCTTCTTTTTAAATTCTATTTTTTTCCTCACATCAGATATAGAAAGCTGAACTTGTGACATCTGTCAAAAAGCCAACCTTTGCAAGCTGAACAACTAAAGCTCAGTTCTGCCCACCTACAATCAACAAAAAGAAACTAAGGTAGTGCAGGAGTTACACGGTCAGAGCTGTGCAACACAGTGGGGAAAACACCTTGGGATTGTAGCTGAGCAAGTAGGAGGTGGCATCTGTTATCTGTTGCCATTGAAGAGTTAAGGCAGCATAAGAGATGCCTGCGCTATTAAAAATATGTAGCTGTTTCGCTATCATAAGGGCTTAATCTTTATAGAATAAAAATAAGTAACATCCATCTCGTATCAGATACAAGAGGTGAAAGTTCTACCTCCTCCCATATGCATGCAGCTGATAGCTTTCCCATGAAACACCAACTAATTTGCATAGTGGAGTAATAAAACCCCCCTAGAACAGGATAAATATTCTCTCCAAAGACTAATTTGCATGCACATATATCTGTATCATCTCTATATGTATCTCTTTTCAACCTTGTGAAGTCCTACTCAGATGAAAGCATTCAGAAGAACAGCTTTTTGCTTGCAATCTCCAAACCAACAAGTCAGCCTCCCCCAAAATGATGTTGTTTACCCAGCAGAGGCACAGCTGCCATTTGACCCATTGCGTGCTGCAGTTCTTACCTTGTCAATGCTGGCTTGCCTGCACGGGAAGGAGAAGGTGAAGCCCAGAGGCAGTCGAGCACCTTTAATCCCCATGTACTCTAGAAAGTCAGCTATGCACTGGACAATATGGTCAAAGAGCTGGAAGTTTAAAAAAAAAAAAAAAAGCAGCATATAAATCTCACAGTAATGCCATGCAATGGGCCTTGGCTGGATCAGTTAAACATCCATTAGAGGTTACCTCTTCCCCCGTGCCTTGCATGATCTCCAAAGGAATGGCAAAGATTTTGTTATACATTTGCACTGATCTTCTTCTCCCACTTCTGATTTTGACCAGCAGAACCCTGAAATTTGTCCCACCAAGATCAAGGGCAAGGAACTTTCCTTTCTCTGTAAGAGAAGAATGGGATTACATTTTGGTGCTTCTCGCAGCATGTTTACCAGTCAGAATGGCATACTCTGCCACACATGCCCAAGAAACCACCTGTGCCAACGACAGCACACTGCTCCCCTATGGCATTTATCCCACCAGCCTGCGAGCATGGGGCTGAAGAGCCAGCCAGATAACATCACCGGTTTGGCAACATAAATCACCCTGGCATTTGCCAGAACGATTGGCATGTTCCCCCCCGGAAAACAGACAAGCAACTTTCCTGAACCACCTCCGTGTGCTCAGGAAATGGCTTCACCTGTTCCATCCGGTGTCCCGCAGACGTACGTGGGTAACATCTTCACCGTGGCGCTGGCTTGCGTCTCTCGCTTTAGCCCGTATTCCAGCTCAGTCCTCATTTTGTTCTTAACTTCCCTGAGGGTCTCCAGGGAGAGCAGAAACGGCGCGAGAGCAGCATCGATTCGCTTGCGCTGAGCAGCCAGCCTGTGTGCCACCGCCGTGACCATGGCAGCCCCCTTCCCACTGCCGCTCACAGAGAGCAGGAACCGAACATCGCAGTTTGGGACCAGCCTTCTCACCACCTTGTGCAGACGTTTGGCGTATCTACAGGAAGAGAGTTTCTTTAGACTCCCACAGGCATTTTGTGCATGGCTTACTTCATGTAGGCTTCCAGCACGTGCACACATCCAACAGCACAAGTGTTGAAGCAGAGGCAAGCGGAGCACAAGGTCAGAAACCGGTCTAGGAGATGGGTACAATGATTCTGATGTCTGGCTGTTCTGCACAATCTGTACACCGAGAGGAACATGAAAACACCTCTAAACAACTGCCAGTGCCAAGTGAGAGGGACACTGGAGAAAAGCCAGGCAACAGCGCTGAGTCACAATCACAAACAGAGGGTGAGGGTCTCTGTCTGGAATCAAGGCTTCCATCCAGTTTGGGAGAAATATTAGGGAAAGCTTCTGGTTTGGGAAAGCACAGGTTCAAAATGGCAGGGGGGGTGGGGGTGTGTGAAGAAAGAAAAAATAATACAGTGAACTGAAAATGCCCTGGAAGCCCAGGAGGAATCAACTGCTCTTCCCCAGACACCATTATCCCATTCGTCACGTTATTCCCACCCCAAGGTCAAAAGCTCCTGAGACAGCTTTGCAATATCTAAGCCACTCCAGATCCTTCACACTCCACCAGAGCTCACCCCATCCCTGCAGCAAAACCAGCAGCTCTCTGAAAAGCCACACACATATGCAGGTGGCCAGCAATTACCAAATCCTCCCTAGTTACTTACTGGGGGTGGGTTTTATAGAGTCCCCCATCAATCCCAACAGTGGTTCGCATCCTTAGCAGTTTCTTATTCTCTCTCAGCCGGGTCAGTATGGCCGCTAAGGCGGCAGCACAGAGGTTGGCCGAGCGGAAGGAAACGATGGTGCAGACATGCTGAACAGCGATGCAGTCCTCTTCAGAAGGAAACAGGTTCAGCTCTGTGAGGATCTCTTTTGTGTTGCTCAGGCCTTCCTTGTATCTACCGCAAAAGAAAAGAGTACATCATCTAATGCAAGGATAGGAAGGCAGATAAATCAATATCTGCACGTTGGCTCAAAAAGAAATGAGGAAAGACCAGGGCACAACTATCAGGCAGCATCATAACTGGTTCCCATAAACTAGTAATGTCTTTCATGCACTATTCCCAAAGGTACTGAGAGGAGAGACCATAATTTTAAGAGGCTGCTTCCCGGGGTTCAGTTTTTGGTGAGACATACCAATTAGCTAGCCAAGAAGAGAACAGGATAAAATATTTAAGTCCACAGAAGGAGATCATAGGAACAGATGTACAGCTTCACTCAATACAACAGAAAAAATTATTCCTGGAATAACAACGAGGGCCAGGATTCCGCTTCAAAACACCAAAACCTGTCAGTTTTCCATGTAGTCATCCATTAACTGATCCTGAGTCTATACTACATGCCCACAACCCCAATATTCTCACATCACAGAAGCTGGAAACTGCAACAATTATCCCATGTACTGAGGTCTCCAAAGAAGTTATTTAAACAACCTGCATCTGCGATGGTTAACAATACATCTCCTGCTGTGGTACTTGGCTAAAACGTTATGTTCCCCCAACTCCTACTTACAGAAAGAGCAACTTTTCACCTAGGCAATAGCAAAATCAATTGCAACAGTTCAGGATTGTTCCCAGCACTCACAGATTACAATTACAGGTTCATTATCATTGCTGTGCTTGTGAAAGACGAACAGCCGCTCTCAACCAACGTATCGCAGGTTCTTACTTTTCCATTGCAGACACGTGCTTCATTTCAATCTTGCCCTTAGTAAGCAGAGCTGTTGATGCTTTCCCATTGAAGAGCAGCCCTTCCTTTGTCATTTTTAGGAGAATGAGTCTTACAAGTTCCCCCAAATACAGGCTGCTGATCATCTTCTCAAACCTGGAATGGGGCACAGGAAAGGTTACAGGCATTCACCAGCTTGACAGAGCTATGAAGAGTTCAAGTACGAGTGTCTCACGTTCTTATGCGGGTTGATGACAGTTAAGCATGTACAAAAGGCGTTCAGGAGGCAAGTTGTAGATGGGATGCCATCCTGAGGTCCTGGGACCCAGCAACAGCCCCTCAAGGTAAGTGAATCATTAAAGAGAATTTTCAAGAGACTTACAAACAGCTCAGCCAGTAGAAGCAGTTTTGATGAACCAGGCTTTAAATATGCCCTTTGTTTACCTTCCTCCTCTCCACAGCATCATACCAGAGCAACCACCTATTTTTAACACCACATTCGCAACCGCAGCAGCAATCTCTTGGCCTGTGATACCCACCCTTCCCTGAAGGAAAGGTCCAGATAGGACAGGACCAAGATCAAGTCAACTCAAGTTCACTTAAACCGATTCCTGCTCCAAAGGGGCTCCTGACACATGCTGGAAAAGCACCCAAAGAACTCAGACTGCCAAGACAAACCAGCCAGGGAATCACTTACAATTGTTTTCCAGGATTGAGAGATCCCAGATCGAGCTCCCGATCAAACTCTGTGCGGAGGTCATCCAAAGCACCGTCATCTCCAAAGGCCCCCCACTCCGTGTTAATGCACATCCTCCCTTCGTCCCCTTCCACCAGGTCGATGTGCCTCATCTCCTCCATGTAGCACGCGTTGGTGCCGGTCCCTGCGCGTGTTGGAGACAGTGCGGATAAATCACCTGTTTGTTCTGGGTTTGCTTTTTTGTTTACGTTCACGTGTTTGGGAACAAGTCAGTATACTGTCTTTGGAAGAAAATATAAGTACATAACCCTGTGGCATAGGATGCTAATATCAAGCCACTCACACCTGTTAAATAATCATTCCACAGTGAGTGAAAAAAAACCTTGGAAATTAATCTAAGGCTTGACTCATTTAAAAATATTTTTCCTCTTTCAAATATACTTCTATGTGCCTTAAAAACGCCACCACCGTGCACGAAGTGGAGACATTGTGGAAAGCGTAGCTGATCCTAATTACTGGACGTGAGAGGAATTCAGCTTCCTCTGGACAGACAGAGGGTAATTTTCTATAGAGTCAGCAGAAAAGTTTAGTATGCTGGACACAATCGAGCCCAGACAAAATGGGGACTGTGGTATTCGATGGCAATGTGATCAGCATAAAAACAGCTGCTTTACAGAAGGCAGCCAGGCTTGAAAATCTGACCATTGTTTTTTCCATTTTCTTCCTGCTCTTTCCTGTACTGGGACACTCCCTTCTACTCCAGACTTGTTAGGATTAAACAAATGAGGAGAAAAAAATACCACTTAGCGAACAGAAAAAATTACCAATTATGAGTCCAACTTCACAGCGCGGGTCATCATATCCACAAGTCATCATGGTTCCCACAGTATCATTGACCAGCGCCAAAACATCAACGTCGATGTCCTAATAGCGTAAAGATGGGTGATTAACAGAAAAAAAGCAATAAAAAAGCATAGAAAGCCTCCTATGTGTTAGAGCAACAGCATGCAGACATCCTCCCCGGGTCGTACTTTGAAGGCCTGGTTCAGGAAAGCTCTTGAGTTGAAAGACACACTAATTCCTTTTATAAACACAACCCTGTAAAGTAACAAACGTTGCTGAATTCTCAAGTGCTTGGCCAGCCAGGATCTTTGCTTGCAGGCTTCGTTTTTCCCCAATCCCACCTCGTTTGCCAGAAAAGCAACATGTTACTGGTTTGAATTTTGTGATATGCTAGCACCCTGTATCGGCCTTTATGGGCTGCATGACAGGATAACATCCTACCGCCTGAGCAGATCCCACCACATGGGACAGGAGATACACGTACATCAACGCAACTCTTCAGCACAAGGCCGTGCACCAGTATCACACTCAAGTAAAAAGCCTTTCCATCAAAGCTGCACAGTTTTCCTTTCACACTGAGGTAACTTGATAAAGTAAAACCAAAGTTATCATAAGATTCTTGCAACTCAGGTGCCAACAGTAGCAGGGGGGCAGACTTCACCCAGGAAGCCTCATATCTTTTGTTCCTGCTAACTACAGCATGACTGACACAAGACGTGAACCAAAATCAAGGCTGGATTTTTACCATGTGAGAAAACAGAAGAATTTCCTCTTTGCCACAAAGATGTCAAGGTATGGAGAGATGCTTTGTATTTCTTAGGTGGTATTGCCAATAGCACCGAACAGGAAAAGCAAGGCTTTCCAAAATATCAAAACATACAGTTATTCAAAAGGTATACACTACTTCAAGGGCAGATTTAATCGTGTCTTACTGCTTACCTTAAAAATTACAATCAATCACTCCATCCCACAGATTGAAATGGACGGGCAAGCCCTGACAGGGGCTTGTGTGCCAATCTGAGATGATAGCTTCCCCCTCCCAACCTGCATCCCACCAGCCAGGCTATAAAACCGTGTGTATCCACATCGTAACCCAACAGGTTCACAACAGCCTCCCTTCAGCTCAGACAGACAGCAGGGACACACTGGCCCACCGTTACGGCCTGCCCCATTTACCAGTGTGCAGTTGCCATCACTGTTAAACTGACCTGAGGCAGCCTGAGTTGCAGCTGCATGTCCCCTTCCATGGCTTCAGCTCTGAGGGAAGGACAGATCTACTAGACACAGCCAAGTTGGACATGCGTAATTGAAGGATGACTGACAGTTCCCAAACAACCCACACACCAAGAGCTGATCTCCTGGGAAGACAACATGGGGTCACTCGAGTTCACCTCCTACAGGTACTAAACTTGCCTCATGCTTCTGGAGAGCCTTGCGCAGAGAGCTGACCACATCGGTGTCCTGAACTCCTCGGACCTTGAAATGTTTCGTCCAGGCAAGAAGAAACCCCTGCAAAACAAGTGTCCAGTGACCCAAAAGCTCCAACTTTAGCACACAAACCTGCCACAAAGACGGCCAGACCAAAGTCTGTGGAGAAGCCCACTATGTCTCGCCACGCATTGAAATGTGGGTCAAAATAAGTCACAGCAGAACATCTCACCTTGGAGTGCCTGCCAGTGCAAGCACAGCTAAACAGTAAATGGTAATTGCAGTCCCAATCCTACAAATGCTTCGCCCTGGGCTTTGTGTGAAGCACGTGTGGGTTTACTGATGCTCATCACAAACTAATAGTATTAAGCACAAAGCATTTGCAGGACTGGAACCCAAAACACAGATCCTCAGAAATAAAAGAGAGGCTAGAATAGGAAGCCACAAAATAATTGCAACCAGCCCCTCATTTCCCCATGTGGCTTCTCAAACAGCCCAGCTACAGGTCTTTCTATTCAGAATCAACTGTAAAAAAGAAATTGAATGAGAGTGGTTAGAAAAGAAACATGCTTTGGGACACAGAAGTATGTGTTTTACAGTCTAACAGTTCATACAAAGGCATGTGGTTACTATGGAATAGAGTACTGGTTAAGTAAAAGAGTAGCTTTAGCTTAAAGACCATGTTGCCCTGAGATCAGAAACATGTGTAGTCAGGTCTAGTTCAATGCTAATGGTCATTCACCCCTTCTTCACAGTGCTATGTAAACATGACCCCACAAAAAGGCCACAGGGTAACACCCCCCTGCAATAGCTTCCCTGAGTTTGGCAAGGAGCCAGGCTTGCCAGCAATTATTTCTTTTTGCACCTTACCTCTTCCAATTTGGTCTGTTTGCATGGAAAAGAAAATGTAAAACCAAGAGGTAATTTCTTGTGCTTCAGGTTTTTGGTCTCCATGAAGTCTCTCAGACAGTCAGCAACGTAATCAAAGAGCTGCATAAGAAAGGAGAAGCCAGAGTCAGGCTCTATCAGATAAGCAGGCACGCGTGCAAGCACAACACCGCCACAGAAGACCCTGCATGCCCTACCTCAGCTCCATTCCCCTGTATGACTTCCTTGGGTGTGGGGTAAAATTTGCTCTCTAGCTGGCTGCTCTGCTTCCCGTCATCAAACACCTTCACCTGGTGGGCACGGAACTGGGAGCCGCCCAGGTCAACAGCAAGGAAGTCACCCTTCTCTGCAACACAAGCAGGCAACCATCATTAGTGACAGCCGAGAAGCATGGCCCAGATGCCATGGTGAAGGCCACAGCCTCACCGTGTCCACAGGCTCTCCAGCCCCATCCCGCCAGGTCCTTACCCTGTGGGGCCGGGAACACCACCAGGAAGGCTGAGAGCTGGCACCTCTAAGCGAGGGTTTCAGGTCCCTCCTGTTAGCTCACTGCATGGCAGCTCATTTCATTTTTATTTAGCAGTGTGGTTTTGCCCACCCTGCTCCTTCCACAGTGTGCTGGATTCAGCCAGG
>NW_010272277.1:0-21144 GCF_000690775.1 Eurypyga helias
CAGTCGGCAGGGCCCTGTGAGGGGGGGCTGCGGCCTCACACCCGCCGCTGAAACGCCTCTGGTGGGCACGGGCTCTGCCCGCCGGGACCCGGGCAGGTCTCGGGAAGAAGAGCTTGGTAATGTGAAGTGAGAGTCGTGCGCTGCCTGCGTGGGGGAGGTGACATACGGAAAGTCTTCTGTGACACTCTTGTGCGGTGCTTCAGCGCCGAGCCCCGAAACAGATGGGAAATCCTGCCGGGCAGGCAGCCAGCGTGGAAATCCCAAGCTGGGAATGGCGTGTAGGGCGCTTGGACGTTGTGCTTTGGGGACTGGGAAGGGCAAGGCCTCCTCTCCATGTAGGTTAGGTACCCCCTGGGGATAGGCAGCTGGCTGCTGCAGCCTGAAGGGAGAAACCGAGAGGGTCAGGGGACTCCGGGATGTGGGTTGCGTAATCATTCCGCAGAAAGTTAGCTAGTGGCTTGTAGTAGAGTTGGGGGGGGTTGTGCTCTTCCAAGTACCATTTGGTTACTATTAACTATCAGCTAATTCAAAGAAAACACCAACTATAAGAACCGTAACTTTATTCCATCAGTGCATCGATGCAGCTCGCTACCTGGCAAATCAGTTTTAATACGGACTGCCCGTAGGCCGCACAAGGGCGTGTTCCTCACTCCCCAGCTGGTAGCTGTTGCGTGGTGACTATCTTAGAATAGTAATATCTGTCAAGTAACAATACGCTGTCAGTGTCTGCAAGCCAACCCAAATGCTGTTGTCATAAACGCATTTTTTGTGTTAATTTTTTTCGATGTTCAAAATAAAGAACGAGTCAGCAAGCGGTAGAAAGACCACAGGGCTACTAGACCTAGGATGCACAAGAAGAAAGGCTGCTGATGGACGTAGCGAACACTGTGAATCTACACCCAGCAGTGATGGTCATTAGTACTTATTTTAGTAACCAACAGCAGTACTGTTGTGGTGACAGGACTTTTTTTTGATTTTTTTTTTTGAATGGTGTGGTTCAAATGTCATGTGGTTGGACAGCACCCGGGTTTTCTTCTTTCAGAAGAGGAGGCTTTTCACCCATGGGGAGAGTAAGCTAGTTGCCTGCTTGCTTCTACAGCAGAGCTTCCAGCAAGAAGTGTGGGATAGTGCTGGCTGTGGTTGTGGCATTTCACGTGGTTCCAGCAAATGTCAGCTAGGAGTTTGCTTGAGATGACCTATTTATTTCATTTCGATTGTGCAGCGGGTGTTGCTGGCAGTGATTTGCAGACAGGATTGACCTATCCTGGAGTATATGAGGTAGAAGCTTAAACTGTCCTATTTCTTGCTGGTTGTCTGAAATCCAGAGCCTTTCTTGAGCGGTGAAAGGAAGCGGAGCGGATAGTCTTGCTCTTGCCAGGGGCAAGGGCTGGAAGCAAAGTGACTTTGACGTGTCCTTGTAGAGACTTTCTGCATTTTGGTTTTCCAGGGAACCAGAGGTGCTCCAGTCAACTGTCCCTTGCTTAGACTTTCTTTTAGGAAGGTTAGCAAGGAGCTGATAAGTTCTCCTGATAATTATGTTTGCCTTGTCTGAGTAGTAAAGCTGGGATGTAAAGGCTACCCAATACATCTCTCTATTCCTGGGGTGCTTTGGCTGAGGGGAAGCAGCCACACCTCCAAAGAGCCCTCAAGCAGAAAAGTGCCCGAGGTGCTCCCAGAGCAGCCGGGGCTGCTAGTCTTAGCATCTGCCCTTCTTCTATCACGCTGGATAGTTAAACTGAGTTTTTCATCTTCATTCCTTCAGATAAGAAGTGCGGTTCTCCTCCCTCAACTCAGGAGTTCACTGGCAAGAAAGCTGAAAACATTCCTGGGAACTACTCTGCAGTCTGGGTTCTGATAATGCCAGGTAACTGTAGTTACTGCAAGCTCAGCCTGAGCAGTAAAAGAGAAGGGTGGAAATTGGGGAAAAATAGCAGTGAGATAAGCTTGAAAGCAAGGCAGATTTATTTTTTAATAATTTTTTTTTAGATTAATGATAGTGTGCAGAGGAAGAAGAGGATTATGTCTGGAACTGTGATGTTTCCCATGGCTGTGATGTTTGAGCTTGAAGGGAATAATTTTTATCACTCAGAAAGCAATTTCTCTAGCTAATCAGCTCTGCTTAGACCTCTTCACAAGATAACCTTTGCCAGAAAACAGTCCACCCAGCAGTTTGGTTAGTGGGTTATTGATTTCCCAGGTGTCATTCTTTTGACCCAGCTTTTTGTCAGCTCCTGTCATCCAGGCCACCCTGTAGGGATATTCCTTCTAGCAAATGTGAACGGGCTTGAAGACACTTCCGTACAGTGAGCGAATTCCTTTCCTGTCATCTCGCAGAATGCAAGCACTCCCGTTGCTTTTGAATGTGTAAAATGGGCAAGAGCTGGTTTGGTTGGCAGTTTGATTTGGTTGGTGCCTTCATCAAGTACCTGAGGATCCGTTGTAACACCCTGCGCGTGGGGTACAAGTGCTGTCAAACTCCCAGACTTCGGAGCGAAGGGTACAGAATGTGCAGGTGAAAAATAAGACCTTGTTAGCTAGGGTTTGTGGTGGCGAGATGTGGCAGTGGTCAGAGCTGCAGCCAAGGCCACTCTGCAGGAGGCTGAAGCTGATTTTGCATCAGAAAATTAGAGGGAAAAACTAAATGGATTTTTTTTTGTTGGTTTTGGGGTTTGTTTTCTTTTAGGAGGGCACTCTGGTTTTGGAAGTATGTATTTGTTGATGTGGTCTGATTGAACAGCTCCTCATTTTTCTGAACCAAACGTTCTGGAGGAAGCTCTACAGCAGCGTTTCAGCTAGCCTGCTTTTGAAACACTCCAGTATTTAAGGGCACTTACTGCAGGGAAGTGGCCCTCCAAGGGACTTTTGGCATAGCCAGTGGCTTCCGTGTACTGCAGGCATACAAAACCAAAGTGCCCCCCGCTTGGGAAGTGGAATGAAGAGCTGTGTCGGGCTGTTTGGGCTGGAATTGCCAGGGTTAATTTGATATACTGGACGTGTAGCCAAGCTATTTGCTTAGAGGAGAGGGAGGGCAGGCAGGCAATCAGCACGGTACCTTCGGTCAGTGTTAGATGGCTGCCTTAGAATCGGATCAATTGTTCATTAGAGCGCCTGATTGTCTCCATTAATGGTGAGAGCCAGAGGTGACAGTCGCAGAGGGGCTTGTCCGATTAACTTGAGATATCAACATCTGTCCGTGAAAATGAGCTTTATGCATCCGGCTGAAGGAAATCGATCTTGGCCTGTGCTTGGATGACGGGACTTTCTCAGCAGGGTGATGCAGCCTTGCTGCTGGTGGCAGGGAGGGCTGCTGCCCGTGCTGCACCACGCAGGGCTCCGCGGGGAGAGGAGGGGTTGGCCTCACAGCAGTGGTGGCTTACAGGCCATCTTAGCCTGCAGAGCCCAGAGGGCTGAAGTGCACCTCTAGATTCTTTTAAGTCTCCACCTTTCAGAGTCTCTCTAAAAAATAATTTAATAGCATTCCGTGTTTTGGAGAGTTGATATAATTTGATTTTTTACATGATCCGTCTTTAGTCAGGTATTTTGCAATTCCCAGGGAGTTGCTATATGCTATTTTAAAGCTGGGCGTCGGGATCCCTGATTTTGATTCTTTTTCTTTAGCCTAAGTGTAACAGGGCAGCGTAGTATGTGTCAAACCAACATACCTAAGTGGCTCTGAGTAGTTTTTAGGGAAAGTGAGGGTCTCCATTTGAGAATGATTACCAGGTCTGTTGATGTGTTGGTTCAAGCCTATGCTTATTTGACACAAGAGACAATGCTGCTGGTGGGAAACCCAGTCTTCCAGTTCATGTGCATTTAGTTACCTGTCAATAAGGCCTCTGCCTTAATGTCACATTGCTCGTGGATTTCATCTGTCTTTAGTAGCTGCAGTACCTACTGTTTCTTTCAAAGCGCTGTGCGCCAAAGGCGCTAACAGGCCCTGGCTTCATGAGAGGCTGCCTTAAATATTGGGCTCAGGCTTTCAGAAGCAGATGTTTGACAGGCCAGTGCTTTTCCTTTGGTAGCTCGGCGTGCTCTGGAAGGATCACCTACAGATAGCCTTGCTAACAGCAGGATAGGACAGACACAAGTAGCAACCAGCATGTGTTCTGACACAGCCCATGGTTCTGGGAGACATGTCCCTATCAGGCACCCAGTTTACAGAAACTGTGTCAGTAAGCTGCTCTTTTGTTGCAAAGCAGAATATTTATTGTGTTCCCTCTGCAACTTAGGGAATTAACTGTGTGGGGGGAATAAAGTTTGGAGGTTTTGGATGCAAGCTTTGTACCACAGTGTCTCTTGCTGTTCCCAAAAGTGAGTATCTTCGTAGCACTACCTTAATACCATTTTCTAGTATGATGCTGGTAGTCAGTAGGTTGAGCAAAACATGTATTTCAGATTGCATGGATCTGGAGTACCTTTCATGCAGGTCCCCAGGGTGTGCTGGGTGGAACTGGACAGCTCTTAGTGTGTAGATTCAGCTAACAAAAAGTCATGTAGCACTGTAGCTGACATCGTGGTGCAACATGATGTTTTAGTGGTACCTGGATGTGCGAGGTATCGCGCGTGTGGTAACTGCCAGGAATTTCACACCATTTGGATATGGGGGCCTGAGTGGCCTTATACCACTGGGTGGTTAGTGGCTGCCTCCCAGTGCAGCAGACAAAACCACTTTTCCTTTCTCTGCTAGGGCAGATGAGGCGGTACAGCTTTGGTGATGGACTCCACTCCTGCCTTTTTCAAGCAGAATATTGTCCCAGAAGGCTGGGACGCACAGTGTGTGAAACGCAGAGCGAGCCCTCGAGTCAGGCTCCTCAGCGCTCTGCTGCTTCTGCAGGGCTGTGGTGTGATGTGGGGCGCTTACCCACTAGGAAAAGCTCTTGGCTGTTCAGGTAATCCCATATCAATGAGTGACTTTTGGAAGTACCGGCATGTAGCAGGAGATGCCTTGTAGGTTTCATTTTCTACGCAGACTTTTTTTTTTTGGTGCTCTTCTGAGGTAACGCTCTACTGTAAGGAGAGGCTGAAAGTACGGGGTCGATGAGATTGAGTAAGTGTCTTGCTTTCTAAAGCTGGAGTGGAGGAGCAGAAATGGCTTTTAGAGCTGTGGCTAGGTTAACTTTGTGATGGAGACGTGGCCATGATGAGCTCTCCCTGCTTTGAGGGGAAGGGAGAGGGATAGCTTTTCACTTTCCCACACCCCTTGCCAGTCTGTGTGCCTGGGGAGCTCCAGTTGCCCGGTTTAATTCACTCATTGAGAGGGCAGGATGGGACAACTGGAACAGAGAGCTGTCTCGCTCCAGAAGGGGTATTGGGAAATAAAACCCTAACTGATGTCAGCCCCCCCAAAGATGGAGAAACCCCCACTCTTCAGAGCTTTGTCTAAAATAGCTACTACAGGTCTTGACGCCCAAGGCAGTAACGTCTACAACAGAGTCTGAGGATGCTACTATGAGACGTTTAGTAACACAAGCACCCTGGTGGAGTGCAGCCTGCTACGGGGTCTAATTATGGGCTTGCTAATGCTTTCTTTCATCACTGCCTCCCAGCCTTCAGATGGTGATTAGACCTATTTATAGGGGCAGACTTCCTTAATATTCAGCACAGTGCACCTCTTCCCAATCAAATCAGTACCATCTGCATCTTTGATTGCTGCTTAATAACACTGTAGAACATGGTTAATTAAAAAATATAAATAGACTTTTCATCCTCTTAACTTACCAAAGTGCTTCTCTCCTCCTTCCTTCCCCTCCCTGTCGTCCCGCTGCCCCCCCCCAAGAAAAAGGTGAAGTTGGCTTAGCACAGGGATGGTGGCAAACCTCTCTAGTCTCGCTGATGGAGATGCATCTTACTGCCCTACCCAGGATCGCTACCTGTTGTGTGCTCTGCTGGGGGGCTAAATTTCAACCCCTCTAGTGAGTGTCAGCACAGGGCTGGAGGAACACTTGCTGCACCGTAAACCAGCGTTTGCAGCTAGGCTTGTGCTGTGCTTACCACCGGAGTGTAAGCAGCCTGTAGCTTTTGTTTCAGTTGCCTGTCTGCGTGAGCGCGTGTGCACACGCTGCCTCACCCTGTCCCTTAATGGGGGGAGCATGTGCAGTGGCATGTTTTGCCTTTCTAATGCTTTAGGTCTCTTTTTCAAATACAGTTCCCCAGCTAAGCAGCTGGTAAATGCACAGGGTTGTGCTTTGTCTGTGGATGGCAAGGTAATCTATTAGTCTTTTTAAATTTATTTATTATTTTTTCCTTGGAAGAGTTCATTCTGATATTTTGTTGGAATGGCCTCTAAGCGAGCCTCTAGTACAACCAAGGTACGATTTGAATATGCCAGATTTGACCCTGATCTGAAATGCGGAGGGAAGCCTGTGTGGAAAGTAGAGGATGAGGATGTAGTAGCAGCATGTTAAGTACAGTACTGCAGAGTACCGTAGTTAGGTGCACAGTAGTAGAAGTTTGTGATGAGACATACACCAGACACGTACCAGCTGAGAGCTTTGCGGGCTCTAAGACCCTCATTTGGGTGTTGCAAGCAGTGTGCTGCTGCAGTGTGCTAGATCGGAGCAGAGGGAAGTGAGAGTAACAGAGCTCTGTTGTCAGCCTGGATGGAGTAACATTCGTCCAGGTAAATGTGGCAGTAGTTTCCTACACACAGTACTTTCTATCAGTGAGGAATTTGGGATGATTTCTCATTGTGAGCCAACTTACAGATGTGACTTTTCCTCTGTCAGAGGAGACAGCACCTTGTGATAAGCTATGCCCAAAGCCTGTCTCCACTCCAGCTTTTGAGTGTGTTTAATCTTAACCTGTAGTTCATTTGTGACTTGGTCTGTTCCCATGGAACCATCCTGGTGGTAGTGATGCAGTGGGATGTGGTGAGGGAAGTGCAGGCTCGTGTTCTATTCCATATTGCTGGTCTCTGCGCCCTTGCAGGTGGCCACAAGGCACTGATCCTTTATTAGGGTCATACAAAGGAGGGATGTAGGGCAAAGAGAGAGCCTGTCACTTCTTGGAGATGTTACTGCATGTGGAAGTTAAAGGCCTTTCCAGTGCAGTGATGGAAACAGCAGCACAGTAGTTGCTGAAGCAGCCCTTGTGTCTTTGAAAAATACATGCTGATTTTTTTTCAAAGTATTTAAGCCCTCTTCTCCCCTGAACCCCCACCTTATTTAATCCCTTGAGGCATGTTAAGGAAGCAGGTATGGTTGGTGGCTTGCTTTATTCTCCTTTTATTTTCATGGCAAAGAATGCATCTGGTAAGTGCTTGTATGTAGCTTTACAGTCTGCCTGTGTGAGGGCAGCCAAGTTATTTTCTTAAGACTGCGTTTGTTTATGTTCCTTTGACAAAATAAGCTATTTTAAGATGGTGGGTTTGATTTTTGGGGTTTTTTTGGTAGATAATAATCTCAGCAATCAGAGTTCTCTGTAAAGCAATATTTTTCTAAAGGTGTTAGAGGTGTGTTGCTTCTGTTACAGACTCTGTTTGCTCCATAGTAAGTTCTCTTGAGCTTAGCCTTGACATGAGGAGCTTTATTCTTGGGTCCAGGGGCAAGTAACCCAAGAAGTGAGCACAGTAGGTGGAATGTGTCTCTACCTGGCAGTGAATCGTATACTTCCTCCTCTGGGTTTGGAGCTGCAAATCTCTACGTACATCACGTGCCTGTGGTGATTGAACGATATGACCAGTTGTTGGTTCCAGATGCCTGAAAGACTTGGAGTGCTCAGCCTGTGTCTGTCCTGATGTAAGTCATCTGGAAAGGTGAGACAGTCTGGTGGAGCTGATGTTGCATTTCCCACTGCTGTTTGGCTCAGGTTTTTCTCGTTTGAGTGTTGGAAGTGAGAGGGAGAGAGGAGCTTTGCGTGCAGAGGGATAGCTACCAGCCCTGATGAGCTTTGTAGCAGCCTGCTTAAGCTTAAAGGCATAGACAGCTCAAGGCAAAAGTATGAATCTGAGCAGTTGTTAGCTCCAGTCAAAACTTCCAAATTGGGATACAGCACTCGTAAGCAGGTGGTGCAGTGAGAAAACAACCTTTTTCTCTTTGTTTGCAATTTAATAAGGCAAATGAGGTTATTATGTAACACCGGAGCACATTTATCTTCATCATGAAAGTTGACATAGAAAAAATAATTGAATAAATAGTGGCTGGAGCGCCTAGATGCTGCAACTCTTTTTACAGAGCCTCTTTGATCACAAAACAAAGAGCTGTGTTGCTATTTCTTTTGCCTTGTGTGACCCCCAGGTGGTCACACCACTAATGATTAACCCTTTTGGGTGATCTCACATCTGCTCTTCTGAATCATACTTGCTTTGGGCTTTTACGTGCCCATTTCTCACTGTGGCATCTGAGTATTTTCATGTCGCCCAAGGTTAACCCAGGGTGCTTGTGCTTTCTGCTGAAACACGCCAGCTGCCTCTTTTAAGATTCTGGAGTGATCCTGAAACCGGTTTATTGCTTTGTGGAAGTCACTTCCATGCGTAAGAGGAGCAGTTCATTTGCACCTTTGGTGTGTACCTTGTGTGAAGGCTTGGCATCCACTGCGCAGGGTGGGAGAGCTGAGAAGTTCGCAGCACCTTGTTTTCATGTAATGGCTAATTCTGTTAATGGAGCATGGCAAATAAATGGGCTACTTCCGTCTCAGTGCACTGGAGGTTGAGGGTAGAGGAAGACTCAGTTTTGCTGAGTGACATTCAGACCTTGCTTTCCTTACTGATTTTTCTTGGGAATATTTTGAATTGTCCCTGTTAAAATCTTCCTTGTTCCTAAAGTCCCTGTCTGTTATGCAGAGTGATTCTGGTTTTATACTAAGCCTTTACTCAGTGTTTTGTGATAGCTTGTTTCTCCACTTACTTTGGTCACAAGAGGTGATAAATAGCAGCTGTAGCATAGGATTTTCCCTGAGTCTAGTCATTCAGAAGGCTGTTGGTGGTTTTCCTCTTTCTTGCTATAAATCCGATTTGTTACCTTGCACAGAAAGGATTGTCTCTTGTATCTGTCTTACAGCAGTTTCCACAAAGTCTACCACGTTTCTCTGATGTGTTTTTTTTTAGAGAAGGTGAGAATCTGGAGCTCGTGTGCGAGGCAGAGTTGAGAACCTGGGAAACAAGTTTACCGAGAGCCCATCTGTGACAGTGTGAGCAGGAGCACCGGGTCTTTTCCTGCTTTGCCCCACTACTGTGTGCTCCTCTTTTTGCAAGGGAGGGGTCCTGAAAAGAGCAGCCTGCAGCTTCTGAGTTCGAGGGAAGAACCGGTTTGGTGGTAGCTAGGGAAGTGCTGCTTCGGAGCGAGCATCTGCCAGTCAGCAGCTGAGCTTGGTTTTAGGAAGGTCGCTAAGAGAATTAGGATTGGTGGGAGACTGGAAAATCATACGGGGGCTGTATAATCTCATCTGGCCTCAAGGGGTGAAAAGCTTGGCTGCCTCACCCTGCGGGGCAGGTTCACCATTACACCGGAATGGTTTTGATAGTGAGGCAAGCGTAGGAAGTCCCCTTCTTGCCCCGGCTCCCCGCTCTGTCTCATGGCTGGGCAATTACAGCAGTTGATCTGGCTGCAGTAAATTGGGTCATTGAACTGATCCGAGTTAAAAATAGGCACCCCAAAGATCATCAGCAGCGATGCAGCGGAAGAGTTGTGGCTGGTGGCAGGGAGCATCATAAACTTGTTTTGCTGCCGGAGCCAAAGTATCCTTTAAGTGCATGCTCGCTGCATTATCCAGTCGTGGGTCCGCGTTGTCAGTCAGATAGTGGGTCGGAAAGCAGAAGGATTCAAACTCAGTTGTGATCAGCAGATCAAAAAATGCCATCTCAAAATTAGCTGTACTCCTCTCAGATTAACTTGTGTGCTTTACAACTCTAAATCATCATTTCCTGCCTGCTGAATAGGCCCAGTCAAGGAGACTAATCAGTGTGCAAACATTGCTGCTAAAGAGTGCGGGTGCAGAGTCTGGCTGCCAGCGATGCATGAAGAGAAACGGAGTAGATGTAGGCTTCCTGCAGCAGGGCCAGGTCTTCTGATGGCTGAGCTTGATTTTGCAGATCTGTTATCTATGGAAAGGCTCCTAGGTTACTCCTTCTTTTACCTCTCATGTGATTCATTATTAAAACACCCACACCCCAGAACAGTGAACCAACCCCCACTGCATCCCCTCAAAAAACCCAAAACACCAGCCACATCACATGTACAGAAAGTCTTCCCTAACCTGCTGTGGTAGGATCAGGAAGGACAAATTCAAAGAGGGTGGATGGTGTTTCTTAAATGTACAGGAATGGCTGCAGGCAAGTCTAATCTGCTATCTTTTCATTTGGTGAAGCAAGGCAGGGAATTTAAAGATTGTGTGAAGACCCTTCTAATTTTCACCTATTAAATTGTTGCTTTATGTCTCTTCAGGCTCTTGTTTTGTGGTTTTCTCCAGTACAGGCAATGTTTCTGTGTTGTTCTCAGCCTGCTGTGCTCTACAGGCTGGAATACGGTTTGCACACAGCAATGCTACCTGGACTAGCTCCTGCAGATCTGCGGTACTGATCCAGGTACCATGGAGGGAGTGTGTTGTGTCCCGAGATATCTCTCTGTTTCTGATACCTTACTTTTTTATCCTTCTTTGTTTTGCTTCTCTTCAGCCTAATGAATATTTTCCTATACGGATGTACAGCATTCTGCGTGATGAAACCCTGTAATGAGCAGCTGTAGACTTTTTTTTTTAGTCTGAATGAGAAAAACACACAGCAAAAACAAGCTTGAATGGAGTTGTGTAGGTCTAGCAGCAGAGTTTGGGTTAGAAAACTATATGGATGCTCTACTCTGTTTATTAATCAGACTGTCCTAACAGTATTATATTTGTGAGCTTGCAATTTCTAAGGTGCTCAGAGATATGAATTGCTTCTCTGTACCTTTCCCTGTGTCCTGGAACGTTTTTATGTGTTTTGTGAACAAAAACATGGGAGGCATGCTCCTTGGGAATGGCTGAGGGAGCCATTCCGGGCAAGTGAGCAAGTCTGGGAGGATGGAAACATGGGTGATGCATAGCCTTCTCCTGGCCGAGCTACGGAGCTGTGGTATTGGCCCAGCCGCAGCCAGGAGCATGCATACTGCTCTGGTGCACGCGTTGAACGCGGCTGAAATGGCAGCGACTGGTTAGGTTTTCTATGTGAAAGCCTTCTAAACCAAGGATGTTTCTTTCAAGATAGTTACTAAGGAAGAATCCAGCCACCAGAAGCAACCGGCAGCTCCTGGGAGTCTCAGAATGGTCGAACTCTCATTAACCTGCTTGGAGCAAGGGCGTGCGTGCACATGCATGCCCTGTAATTTCAGAGCTGCTCTTCTTGGAAGGGAGCGGTGGTTGTGTTTCTTGGAGCAGAAGTGTAAGATGAAATACTGCATTTTGCTAATAGGGTTGAATGACCTGAAATATATCCATCTGGAATATGAGGATGGGAGGAGAGGACGGAGATTTCTGACAAGTCCTGTCGCCTCACTGAACTGACTGCTGGCAAGTGGGGTCTTTGTTTTCAGCCCAGTATTGGGCAAAGATTCGTTACGTATCGTGCTAAAAATAAAATTCTGGTTCCCAAGAGCATTCAGATAGGCAAGAGACTTCCACCTCGCTGTAGCTTCTTTGGATTTATTAAAAATCCCGTATGTCAACCTTACTACTTGTGCCTTTCTCCTCAGCTCACTGATTCCAAAGCAAATGCTTTCCTAAAATAATTAGGGGAGCAGGGAGTGGAAGTCCCTGAATAAAAGCAGTGATAAAATGGAAATGTGTTGACTGTAATGACCTATTTGCTCTCTCTCGCCTTTAGGCACAATGGCCACAGTAGCCCAGAAGCACTTTTTGGAAGGGCAGACGTACTCGGTCCCTCTGATCCAACCGGACTTGCGCAGGGAGGAGGCGGTTCAGCAAGTGGCTGATGCACTGCAGTATCTGCAAAAGGTGTCGGGCGACATCTTCAACAGGTACGGTGCTTTCACTGGGGGGTTGGGGGCTTGGCATTCTGCAGTAGGAAACAGTGCTGTGATAAGGTTGCAGCAGTGACAGGGCGCTGCGTTGGCAGGCAATGGAAGTTCGTAAAAGGGATAAAGGACCAGATGCACTTCAATGAAAGTTTATTGGATTTGGGTCTGTCAAAGTTAAGCATAATGAAACGGCTGCACTTAGCCAGAGGTTGGTTGTTATTAATTCTTTATTCAGTTGCAGGCTCCCACAAATTGCATTACTGCTTCTGCTGCAGCTAATCCTTTATTCCTTCTTGATTGTGTTTTAAATGGGAGACTTTCTTATTTGGAGTATCTTGAAGATGTATCTGTTTGAGTCATTGTACTTGAAGCAGCAGAGTAGAAAATGTCGCTTTGTTTGGGATCTCTGGGACTTAAAAACTGTTCTCTTTGGGCTTCTGGTGTTCTGCCCTTCTCTTTTCAAATGCTGGGAGGGCTGAACGCACGAGAGTGTCTGTTCTTCTCACCACAGTCTCATAATCCATCTAAATGGATCCCTTCAGGGACTTGGCCCAGACTTGCCACCTCTTGTGTATTGTCATCTTTAAGATTGGATCTGTGAGACTACCTATATAGATCAGAGAGATTCTTGTGCTTGCCTGCAAATTGTGTTAGATAGCATGGTGCCTTTTTTCATCCAGTGCCACCTTTGACATCTCGGTACCCTGAGAAACCACTGGTATAGAAACAGATTGGCATTTATCTTCTCATAGCCTGAACAGCCAAAGCACTTACTTTGGTTGCAGTGGGGATCATGACGACCTAGTGTGATTTATTATGGTGTGAGCAGGACCATGGCATTCTTTCTTCTTTTGATTTGTTTTTTCTAAAGGGCAGATTGAAGTTCTTGGATTTTTGATGGTGATACTTTGAAGGGCAGCCTCTGGGGAAAGTAGTCACTAGGGCTGAGCTCAGGTCGGTGAGGCAATAAAGGCTTTTCACTGGAATAGCCTTTGTCTGGGCAAGGGCTCCTGGAAGTGTGTGTAGGCTGGATTAGGTTGAACACAAGGTCTCATTCTTTTGTGAACTTCCCAGTATAGGAACCCATCATGATATGAGGCTGGGAGAAGGCTTTCTAGAGCTGCCAGAAACATGTGGAAGGCATCTCTTAAACTTGTGACTGGTGGGCAGTGCTGTCCCTCTCTGTGGGGCAAATAAAGCTGTTGATGACACAGGAGTGGTTCTTTCTCCATCTCTCTGATTTTTTTTTTTTTCCCTCCTACTCTCTGCTGTGTAACACAGTACCCTGTAATTTCCCTGGGGAGACAGGCCAGCTGTTTTGTATGCGAGTCACTCCCGAGTCCTGAACAGTGACTGTGAGGCTGTTCCCCCGCTCTTTGGTGCACTCATGACTTTTAATTACCAATTTTTTCCAACAACAGAGGAGGCTTCATTGGCTCTTTGTTTGCTTTGCCTTTCCTCTGAGGTCTCTGCTCTCTGATATAATTAGTAATGATTTAGTAATTATGCAGGCGTCTGATTAAAAGTTCCATGACCTTGGTTGTTCCGTGCCAATCAAGGGGCAAAGCTTTCAAGGTGAGAACTTTGCCACTTAGTGAAGAGTGACCTTTTATGTTCCCTTTCCTGAGATAAGGCAGCTCTGTCTTCCATTTCCAGGAAGGAGCTACCTTATCTGGGAAAGCCGACTGTTCTGATCTGCAAAACAGCAGCTTGCAGTGTCGATGGAGAGGAAACTTGTTCAGCACGGCAGACTCAGCTGAGTGTGTCCAACTCGTTACTTCAGCACTACAAAGATGCAGATGTTCTGGGGTTGTTTGGTGGGAACAGTTGGATTGGCACAGTGCTTTCGTAAGTGGCAAGCCCATCTGTGATTTGTTGAAGGTGGAGTGAAAGTCTCTCTTACTGTCTGTGGAAAGAGGAATTTTTCCACATCCGGATCTTTTTTGTTTTTCCATGTTAGCTGATCAAAACTTCTCCTTTGAGTTGTTGCTGACATGACAATTGGCTATGAATTCTTAATATGAATGTTGGGCAAGGAAGGTGAGCTTTTCCTCTCTTGATTTGGAAACTGGGTGAAGGCAACTGGTACTGTTGTGGTTGTAGAAGAGACGTTCCCTGGGACGGTTAGTGGCTGTGCAGAAACAGCAGAGGTGAAAAATGCCTGTAGATTCAGTCTTCTCAAGGGGACACAAGGAAGACACCTTTTCATTTGGACAATTGGGAGAAAGAAGATAAGCAGCTTTCCTCCCCTTCCCTCTGGTTTGGGGAATCTGGGAAATAACCCATGAGACAAGTCTCTGCCAAGCTGTCTTCTCTCAGGTGCTCTCAAACAAGCTGATTGTTATTAATGGTGGCAAGGTACACGGTGATTGAGGCACTTGGTAGAGTTCATTAGTTTGTAGAGAATCAGGAGATGTGCAGGGACAAAACCCAAGTAAACTGTGGCTGAGACCCAGAGCAGACCCACTGGGAACAGCCTTGGAGAGTAGGTTGAGCAACCCGTGGCAGCTAAACCTCCTCTGTACCTTGCTGACAGTGCACCTGGACTGTGAGCTGGAGTCACTGAGATCAAGGGGTAGTGTAGCATCCCCCTCTGTCATATTCTAACCCTCGGGAGAAGGTTCTCCGGGTGGAGAATGGCAAAGTACCATGTCCTGCCGAGGCAGGGGGCTGCTGGGCAGTACAGGTTGATATCTTGGGTCACTGCAGTTAGCAGTCCGGTCCTCTTAGGAAGCTCTGTCCTCTTGGTGCCGATATCAGTACTGCAAGGAGATTAAGAGGCTGCATGTACTTTCAAGGGTTATGTTTTGAAGGAATGGAAGCTTTAACCTTGTGTACGTTGACTGAATTCATGTAATTAATCTGCTGTGGAAGCTGCAGTAAAGATCAGATTCATCGCCTGTAGCTACTGAGATTTTAATACATATCATTACTGCTTAAAACATAAATATTCTAACATAGCCAATCTGATATAATATCTGTATGAGCTTAACTCCTGGACTTCTAAGGAGGGCTTTTCAGATAGGTCATGGGATGCAGAATGACCAATTTAAACATTTGATTAACCATCAGGCTTTCATCTATTTGCGTCCTCATGACCAGCATTTTCTGGGTGAAAGCTTGTGTTGGAATCGTGTGCTGTGGAATTTTTTACAGGAACGCTGTGATAAGTACTTCAGACAGGTGATGGATTTAGCTTTCCGTAGATGCCCCCCTGGTTAGCTGGGCTTGCCCTTTGGGATTTCTCCATTTCTGAGGAGAGTTTTTGTTGCCGGGAGATGTAATAACCTCTAATATGTCAGTTCATTATTCAGAGTGTACACTTTTGTATAACAGATTTGTGGAAAATTGCCTATGCAGGTTATCTCATGGAGTGCTACAGCAGCAGAAAGAAAAATAATACTTGGGGTTGGAATGTTGCTCTCAAGGTCCTGGTCTCTCTGCCGGTGACCCCACCGCCAAGTTGTCCGCTCTACAAGATTTCTCATCCATGTGCTTCTTTTTTCACTTTACAGAGGAATTTCTGGATTGATCTTTTTAAAGATCTTTATTCAGTGTCTTTTGCTTGTTTGGATTAGTATGTTGCTAAACAGGCATATCCTTCTTGTTCCTCCCCAGTTGCGATTCAAATTAATTTCATATGAAAGATCTGAAAAGTGATTTAATACTAGACAAAGGTTTAACTGAGAACCATATTGCTCTACATTCCAGTTGCTGGAAAACAAAAGCAATGTGGAAATGCTGCTGGGAGGAAGTCGGGTAAGGTGTGATTGAGGAAGGTGAGGAGGGGCTGGCTAGGCAGCAGAGCCTTAAGGGGTGTTGGGACAGGAGTGGGGTTGACATGTGGGTCATCCTGAAATGCTAAATCCCTCTTGTTTTAAACTTATTACTGTGGCTAGTCGTGATGACCAATAATGAAAACGAGTGACTGAATATCTCCATGAAAATATAATTGATTTAGGAGCTCTGTGGGATGTATTATTAAGCATTCGTGGAAACTTGAAGCAAGACGCTTCTTTGCAATCTCTGCTGTGTCCTTGGTTTTGGACTGTGGCTCTGGGATGCAGCTTGGACACCACATTGTAGTTGTTCCTCTGCTGGCTGTAAGGCTTTGCTCTTACTAGGGGGAGAGCTCCATGGTGATAGGTTGCCCTTCAGGTGAGTTTATGCCAGGAGGCCGACTGTGGCACACGGAATCAGTTTTTCTCCTGTTAATTTGAGAGTGATAACGGCTCTTGTTAAGGAACAAGTCACTTCCTGGTTCACCCTGTGGGGGTCAGATCAACACGGCTGGAAGGTTGGTGACAGCGGGCAGTAGCAAGCATCCTACGCCCTCAAAAAGAGGCAAAGGGGTAGTGACTGTTCTGCAGGAGTCCAGATCGCAGATCCTTCTGGGTGCTGCTAAAAATCCCTGTGCTAGAGTCTCGTGGGATCTGAGGCCCAGGCTCAATTCAGATGCCTGACAGCACATGGAGTGGGACAGCAGGGGCACAGCTAGAGCTGTCACAGCTTGAAACAAAATGGGAATAGTAGGAAAGAAGAGAATGAATGGTATTAAGTCATTAAAAGATTATTCCTTCCAAATGAAACAAACGTGGAGAATTAGCAAGACAGGATTTTTGCTTATCTCACAGTGCTGAAAGTCTGTGTCTTTCGGACATCCAGATGTGTCTTTTGAAGGAGAGAAACAGAATGCTAAATTTGATTCCACAAGCAAGATGCTTTTTATGGCATTGTCATTGAAATGTAGTGATGGTTACTTGAGCCCTTGCTCTAAGTCAACTAACTGCTTTTCCGCATCAGTTTCTTTCACTAGCAGGCTGTTTATTTTTGAATCCCATTTCCCCAAAAGGAGAGTGATCAATCCGTTCTGCCTTAAGTGACTGAAAGGCAGGCTTGAACTTGATAAGAGAGCTGTAGCCTTCTGTACACTAACAAGGCCTTCAGCAGAGTTTAAAATGAGCAATTTAAAGAAATGATTGAAGTGCTTCGCCTTCAATATCCTCCTCCAAGCAGACTTCAACTTTTTGCACCTAATAACAGGTCTGCAAATAGAGGTACATTTTAATGAATAACTAAAAGACTCGGTGCCAGCATTAATGCAAAATGTTTCTCAAAGCATGAGGTGAGTTTGCATTAGGTACAGAAAACATTCTGTGGGGAGGAAGGGCTCTTAATGCCTGACTCTACATCTGAAAAGAAAGGGATGGAATATCGCGCCCAGGATGCTGAAATAGCCATCCAGGAGTGCAAAGAAAATGACAAAATACCCATTATCCTCAGTCACTAAAAATAAAATGAGTGGTTTAGGTGCAGTCATGCTAAACCGCTGATACGTCAATTTGCTCGAAGTAGTAAAAAAAAGTGAAGGAAAATGCTGAATTTGGAGGAGAGGTGTTCTTCTGCTTCTGGAATTGGTCTCAAAGCTGCTCAGCAAAAGGAGGCAGGCAACAATTTCAGACTGAACGGAGCTCTTGAGGGTTCTCTCCACTCTTGCAGGGCCTTTCATTGTAGTGGAATATCTAGTGGCAATATGAGACAGTTGGATCAAAGCAGATGGCATGTGCAATAGGAAAGCAAACAGTAGGGAGAAACCTAGGTAACTTCGTACATATGGCTTGTTGTTTTGGTTTGGCTTCTGTTTTTCTTAACCCTGACAGGGTGGGGTCTCGTTTGTACTGTGCGGCTTGCAGGAAGAAACTCAATATTGAGTAACAGCTTTCAAGTTTTGGTGAGCTGATTTTCTCCCTGATCCTTAAAGGCAGTAGGAAGAAGTGTAAGATGCACCTACCTATGTAAGTGCAACTGTGTAGCTGGAAAAATACCCAGGAAACTATGCATTGTGGCTTGACCATCGTGATCATGAATCTGTTCCTTCCTCTCTGGACAACTTTTTGCTTTGGCAGCCCTGGAGAGATCAGATCCATTCGCAGAAGGAGGATTTGCTGCTTCTGAAAAGGTTAAGGAGTGATGCCAAAAAGGAACAGAGGGAGGCGAGGTTGGTGTTTCAGTGAAGGAGGGCTTTGCTTTGAAGGTATTTGGTTTACTCTCTTTGGCCATGGGCAAGGGGAAATCCCACCTCGGCTGCTACAGGATTGATTATGGCAACACCGATCATTCGTAACAGGGATGTCGCTGTCTGCAACTGTATGAGTTGGATTTCCTGAAAAGAGAAATCCCAGAAGAGTCTGTGGTAAATCTTAACACAGTTATTTTTATTAAGTCTGTGATAGCATAGGAACTTCTTGCTTTGTAGACTCTGTTCCTGCAGCAGAACTTTGCATCTTGAAGAAAATCATTAACCAAAGGAAACATTTGGTCCTATCCCATGCAGTTCATAGGGGCTTTCTGGCTTAATTTTCTCTTGCTTTTCGTTCGTGTTTTTATGTGTCTATAGGCTAAAATCAATTTACTGCCATCTACAAACTCCCTGTGGCTCAGCAAAACTTTTCTAAAATATTTTAAGAGCTATGATTTTAACAGGAGAGGTGCCATGCGTGGTACCTGACATTGTTGGTTATTTGAAGGCCAGGTTCCAGACCAGACAAAACCAGTTTGAAACTCTTCAAAACACAGTTTTAAAACCATCTATGGAAATAAACCATGTAGCAGAAAGAAGCAAAAAGCCCCAAATGTTAGACCTGTTTGTGGAGGTGAGAAGTTATTATCTTGATAAACATTGCCTTCTTTCACCAACCATTATTTTAAAGCGCAGTCAATTGGAGGAGAGAGCTGTGACTAAGTTGAAGGATGGATCGCTTTGTGTACCCCCAACTGCTGTAAGTGGGGTTAAACTTTTGTGAGCTGTCTCATAACAACAAGTACAGAGTGTAATTACCCCTGCCTTTGCTGCTTTGAGAAGTGGAAGCCCAAGAGGACATCTCTGCTATGGACAAGGTGTAACTCTTTGCTTACTTAACTGGCTTTGGATTGAAAAAGTAGTGTGTGACTAGCCTGGAGCCCAAGCACTATGTGGTGAAATAACCTTCTTTAAAGCTGGGTGCAGCATGGTTTGAACCAGCTGATGCTTGTGGAGGCTTATGGGCTTCACAAATACTGTCTGACACATTCATACAGTGAGGTTTTAAATGGCTGAAGGCTGTAATGTCCTAGAGCACGAGACTAATGCATCCAGAAATAATAATATTCACCTTTCTATCCATCATGGTCTAAGGGTATGTGAGAAGCGAACTCCACACTGAACCCTGAAGCAGGATTTTCTGCGTCGCAAAAGCACTGAGACCCCTTTGAGAAAGAAGTAAAAACATTTGGCGGGAGATGGAAGTGGTGGCGATCTGTCCCGTTCACCCCATGCCAAAACGACGTGATCCAGTGAGCAACGCAGGTCTTTACAGTGGGGCCAAACGTCTGCTTTTGCGTGTTTACGTTCAGCTGATTCTGAAGCCAGAGCTGCATGGGCTTGTTGATGGCTTTTCTAGGCTTCTTGCCTGTTGTTTCAGAGTTTCTGCCCGATTCAGACAGATGTTAACGCGTCAGTCACTTGCATGTGGTGTTCATAAATGCTCAGGGGTGCCTTGAAGGTAGCATTGGGTTGGAGGTAGGCATCAGCTCAGCGTGAGCGTGGTGGGAAGGTGTGGTAGGGAAACGGGTTTTAGAGATAGAGGGTGGGTGAGTTGGGCTACAGTGCGTCTCTGGCCAATGGCTGCGGTGCCAGCCCTTCGGTTAGGTTGGGGGGATGTCGGTGTCAGCTCAAGGTCCAAGGCCTGGAGGGCTGCCTGGAGAGGAGAGGTGGGACTGAGCTCCCAGCCACAGCTGTGAGTGACCAACCAAAGCGGTCTCATTGCTGCGGTGCTTTCGTAGGAGGACGTTACGTGTGCTTCCCTAATGTCTTCCCGCAGTTGTGGTGCCCTGAGGAAGTTCTCCAGGAGAACTCTAAACTCTGCTCGTTGTGCAGCCGAGTAAACTTCCTTTCCTTGAAGTGCTCTGGATGTCTGTGGGTTGGAAGAATCCAGATCCACGTGATGGGAGATGCAGTGGCTGCGATTTTGTCCAGCAGTATGTCGTGTCTATAAAGTACCAGGGCAGGAGGAGGCTGTTAATTAGCGATATGGAAAAGGCGTTCTTCCCCATCCAGAGAGGCATTCCCTTCTCCCAGCCCCTTACCCGAAGTGGCTGTAGCTATTACTCTCTGGAAATATCCAAGGAGAAGCAGATCCTAACAAGAAGTCAGTGCGTGCCTCACAGCAGAAGCAGTGTTCCCTTTTTTCTAGTTTCTTAGCCTGCAGGTTTGGCGATGTTGTCGTGTTCTCCCACTCTTCTCGACACAACGGCCGTGTCGTTCCTTTCCTATACAAAGCGATAGCTCTACCCTCCCAACCAGCTTCAGACGCTGGACTCTCACATGTGTTGGAATCATTTGCTGTTGCCGTGGGCGAGTTGTCTCCTCAGTGAGCCCTGGAGGAAGGGATGCAAGTAAGTCACTTTGTTTTACAGGCATGACTTCCATCAGGGATCTAGTGTGGAGAAAGCTGTCTGGCAAATAACACTGAGTGTCTTCAAATGTGTGTTACAGGCTCTCCCTGTGTTAAGTGGGGGTGTGCACGCTGCAGGGAAAGTTGCGGGAGGAAACAGGAGTGCCGGAGGTCTGTTTTTCACGCTTGACTGGCAGATCAAATTCTCTTCCCATGGTCCTTCTTTCTGTCCAGCCCTGGTGCTGTCACTGGGCTTTTCCAAATGGGAAGTGGGGTGGGTTTGGGTGTAAATGCAACTTACAGTTAAGACAGAGCAGAGCTTTTGGAGACAGCAGATCCATTTGCAGACTCTAATGAAGAAGTTCGTGTTTTTCTTCCATCTAAATCCTCCAGAGAGTCGTTTTATTGAAGGGATCCACCACACTGTGCCGTTAGGGAGAGGAGGGGATAAAAATTATTTTTGGAGCCAGGGATGAAGGATTTGGGTGGTAAAGTGTGTTAAAGAGAAACCCCAGGTGGATAATTTAGTACCTTCTGAGCTGGATTTTGTTCTTAATTTATCCGAGAATGGGATTAATATTAATATTCTGGATTAATACACATTTTAAAATGCAAGTACCTGGTTTTATTTTACTTCTAGGACTTTCATTTTAGATCTACCCTTTAAGCTCAGTAAGACAGTGTGCTTGATGGGCTTAAAAAGCATAACAGGACATTTCCTTTGGAAGAGAAGGTGTTGCATTTCTGTTTTGGTAGAGCAGCAGGAA
>NW_010272277.1:21175-22581 GCF_000690775.1 Eurypyga helias
ATTTATGAAATATATGTAACACACCAGTCATTCCAGTTGCTCAGCACCAAGAAACTAGAAAGCTCATGGTCTCCACAGTTTGGTTCTCTCTGTCACTTCACCCCAAAGTTTCTTTGGTTTTGTTTCAACAAGAATACTTCTGAAGGTGACATCCTGGATGTTGTTGATTCCAGACCAAATTCAGACTTTGTGTGACTTTTTTTGAGGGAGGGAGGTTGAGAAGATCCCAACTCCTGTTGGGTTACTGACCACCAGGCAGGGTTTTCTTTGTTCTGTCTGGCACACTGGCTATTTAGGAGAGGGGAAAAACTGCAATCAACCCCAGAGCCAAAATCGTGCCCTTAGTATGCTTCATGCTTGCCTTTAACTGGGACGAGGGGTTTAGCTGCTGCGAAAGGCGTTGGTTCATGAGAACATTTATTGTGTGAGGATGTCATGGAGTGAGTGGTTAGGCTATTAACGTTCATGAATTGACAGTCCTGGCAGTTTTGGCGTGAGGAAGGAGGTTTGAAGAGCATACTGTACAAATCTGTTCTGGTATTACTGTGGAGCTAGTATTTCCATCCTTAATGACCATTTGTAAGTCATGACGTGGGGAAGATGAGTTTTAAGAGGACAGTGAGGAAAATGAAATCGTGTGCCTAGAACTGCGCTAAAGGTGGTGTCTGAGCACTGATGTGCCACAGACTGTTTCACTGAAGTGGCAGAGCAGCTGTCTGTCCAGGCAGAGAGGCATCTGCTCTTCGGTGCTGTAAGGAGAATCTCTGCCAGGGCCCCAGAGTTGTTTGGGGGAAAAGTAACTAGAAATCCCTCAATAAAGTAAGAAAGTGCTGTAATCTCTCAGGAAAGGTGTTAGATGGATAACGTGTCATAAGGAGTTACTCGTTTGTTGAAGAAGCACTTATGCTCAAATTAGCTTGTTGATGGGCATATCATAGAGGGTGCCTTTTGAGATTTGAGTGTAACTGCAGTTGATTGTAGGAAAATGAATAAGTAACACTAAACAACCTCTATTTCTGAAGAGCCAATATTTTGAAATAAAATAGCTCCATTTGCAAAAAATCCAGTAAAAAAAGCTTTCCTTTGAGAGAGAGAGAGAGAAACCTGTTTTGAAGGAGAAGGATCTGTTATGAGGAGATGCTCAAATTGGAAGAATGGGTGAGAAAGGGATAGAATGTCCTCTCAGCAAGTTTGCTAATGATACCGAACTGGGAGGAGAAGGCCATAGAAGAACGGGTGAGAAAGGGAAAAGATGACCTGGAGGAAGGGATAGAATGTCCTCTCAGCAAGTTTGCTAATGATACCGAACTGGGAGGAGAAGGCCATACTGCCATCCAGCGTGACCTGGACAGGCTGGATGGAGAGAAATCTGATGCAATTTACTAAGGGCAAGTGTAAAGTACTGC
>NW_010272278.1:0-271 GCF_000690775.1 Eurypyga helias
GTTGGGGTGGCAGTCCCGGCCCCCCACTGTCATGGTGATGTTCATGCAAGTGGCCACGGCATCCAGCCCCAGTTGCTGCCCGGACACATCACCCTGAGCCCGGTGGTCCTGGCAGCGGGACCCCCCACCCTGGCTCACCCCGCTCCCGCACGTACGTGCACCTCGATCTCGTCATCACCGGGCTTGAGGCGGAGGCGCCTGCCCTCCTGCTCCAAAGGGAAGACCTTGGGCTGGGGGTAGTAGCGGAGGCGGAAGAGCCAGCGGCCGGGGG
>NW_010272278.1:458-1177 GCF_000690775.1 Eurypyga helias
CCCCCAACCTTGGCACTTACCGCATCTTTGGTCCTCACGCCGCTGGCTTCAAAGTGGATCTTGGCGCGATACACCGAGTCCAGGTGGGTGCCGATGATGGTGAGCATCGAACCCCTGTGAGGGTGCACGTGGTCTCCAGGGTGCACATGGTCCCCCGGGTGCACGTGGCCCCCAGAGCTCAGCACGGTCTCTGGGGTGCACATGGACCCTGGGGTACATGTGGTCCCCAAGGTGGATGCAGTCCCCAGGGTGCGCATGGCCCCCAAGGTTAACACGGTCTCTGGGGTGCACGCGGTCCCCAGGGTGCACGTGGTCCCCAGGGTGCACGTGGGCCCAGGGATGCGTGCAGTCCCCAGGACCTCATCCAGCCCAGCCAGGGGCCGGGGGAAGGCCGGCACTGTCCCCTCCCACGGGCAAGGGAGTCCATGCACTCACTCATAGCTGCAGCTGGGGACGATGGCCGAAACGAAGGGGTCGGGGCGGTATTGGAAGGACTGCGGAGCCCGGAACTCCTCCCCGTCGATCCACAGGGCCACCCAGGCTGCGCCCAGGCCACCCGCAGCTGGAGTCGTGCACCAAATCACCCTGTCGCCTTCCCTGGGGAAATGGTGGCCGTGGCTGGAGGGGTCAGCAGGGGATCCCCGTGCCCATCCCCGTGGCAGGGACCCCACGGTGCCTGGGGGCAGCACGGCAGGGGTGTACCTGGGCTGCCTGATCAG
>NW_010272279.1:0-272 GCF_000690775.1 Eurypyga helias
GGTGCGGAAAGGCCGTGCTGCCCCTCTTCCATGCCCTAAACCACCAGACGGGGCTGGGAAGCAGCTCCTCTTCCCCAGGAGGATTTTGCCTGGATCTTAAAAGACACTAAAGCCTTGTTTGCAGAAGAGCCTGTCTGGGGGCTGCTGTGTTGCGTTACCCACTTCTCCCTGGGGAGAGAAGTGATGTTAGCTGATGGCCAGTGGTACTTAGCAGCAGCTTAGCACACAAAACAAACCGTGGGTGGGCGGCTTCGGAGAGAGGCGGGGGGCCA
>NW_010272279.1:309-741 GCF_000690775.1 Eurypyga helias
CTCCCGTCCACCTCTGGCAGCAGCATGGAGCGCGGCTCTCCTGAGCACGAAGACTCCTGCCAGTCAGGCCCAACAGGGTTGCTTGCAGCTTCCACATTTCTTTTTTGTCAGCAACTTGAGCACAAACCACCTCCTCTCCTCGCTTTGATTTTCAGATTGGAAGTTTATCCCGCCTTCCTGTTCTTCTTAGCCACCGGTGGAGTCTACCACCCGGTAAGCGACGCTGCGGCGCGGGTTTGCACGACCGAACTCTGCTCTTGCTCCCTTGGGGAGGGTGGGGGGCAGGAGGCCAAGCTCGCCCCTCCGGAGGCAGCGGACTGCTTCACTAGACACATCAGCGGCGTCCCTTGTGAAAACGCAGTTGTAGGTGGCCTTAACGCAGGGGGAGCACCGGGTATTTAATAAAACAACAAGGCCAAGGGCCAGGTCCTG
>NW_010272280.1:0-11647 GCF_000690775.1 Eurypyga helias
AGGGGCTGCCCGGAGCGTAACCTTGGGCTGTCACCCGGCGCTCCCGGGGGCCTGGTGCAGGGCCCTGCCTCGCCCGGAGACCGGAGCAGGGTCCTCCGGACAGCACCGCCGGTAGCCGGCGTGTTGTCTGCGGGTGTAGACAAACCGCACCTCGGATCCTGGGGTCAGTTCTGGGCCCCTCGCTGCAAGAAGGACACTGAGGGGCTGGAGCGTGTCCAGAGAAGGGAAGGGTCTGGAGCACAAGAGCACAAGCGGCTGAGGGAGCTGGGGGTGTTCAGCCTGGAGCACCGGAGGCTCAGGGGAGACCTTATCGCTCTCTACAGCTCCCTGAAAGGAGGGTGCAGAGAGGTGGGGGTTGGTCTCTTCTCCCAAGTGACAGGACAAGGCCTCAAGTTGTGCCAGGGGAGGTTTAGATGGGATATTAGGAAAAATTCCTTCACTGAAAGGGCTGTCAGGCATTGGAATGGGCTGCCCAGGGAGGTGATGGAGCCACGCCCCTGGATGTGTTTAGAAGACATGTAGATATGTTGCTCAGGGACACGGTTTAGTGATGGGCTTGGCAGAGCTGGGTTAACGGTTGGGCTCTAAGCTATTAAAGGCCTTTTCCAACCTAAACGATTCTATGAAGTAAAGCATTTGGTTGAACTTACCTTTTTTGACTATCGAGAAGCCTACAGCTTCATACAGTCTTTAATGAGGAAATCTCTCTTCAGGCATTTCTAGATATTGTTTTTGTTTGCCAAGCATACTAACTCTTCAATTTTGTTTTTTTTAAAGCTTTCCGTGCAGAAGAACTAACAGTGAAGAGGCCTCTGGTAGGTTGGCAATTGGGCGTGGCTAACATGTTTGCAGTAAAACATGCTTCAGGACACGATGATGAATTTGTATGTTGAAATTAAGAAGTAGCCTGTGTGCAAGGTGAAGGGAGTAAAAAGGGATTTAAGGAAAAGAGCAGCTAAGGGAGTATGTCTGTGGAGTACAGAAGGGCATTGTAGTAGAGCAGAGCTCATTTTTTAAAGAGTAGGATGATGAGGTATTTAAAAGTAAAACTAGGTGAAGAGACTGACTTCCTTGGATCCTAACAGTTGTTCCTGACTGGTAAAACCTTCATGGGTTGGAGGATGTCATCCTTTCTTCCTTCTTGGTGTTGGATTGGCAGAGGTTGGGAATGTCCATCAAGTCTGCTGTGTGGCCTGGCAGGAGTGAAGTAGTTTGTGAGCACCTTTCTGCTGGCAGCGCCTACTTGAGAGGACAGTCATCCCAGAAAAGTGATGTTGCTTGACCTTGGAGATCTGCCTCTTGTGTCCGAAAGCAATACTAAAGCTAATGAAAGCTGAAGAGAAGCGGTACTCCGGGGACGGTGAAGGCAAAAACTTCACAGCCAGGTAGCAGGAGGAAAAAGATGTATGTACAGCATTCGTTTAGGGGTGTTTTAAAACCGGCGCTGTTGAGCTCCATGAGCTGCAAAAGTGAGTGTGGGGCTACTTCTAAGTCCGACAAGAATGGAAGGGAGCCGATTTCCTGTGTAGAACAGATGAAGGTTCATTCCTGACATCATAAGTCTGTTTTAAAAGTATGTTGCTCCTAAGCATTAGTTGTATGTAGCCTTTTATCCCAGAGGAGGTGCTGGGATAAGAAACATGCTCCGTTTATCGTACTGAATGGATGGAGGCCAGTTACCTCACGCAGTGATTGATATTCATTATGTAACGGTAGGCGATGCTATTAGGCATGGCTAGCTTAAAAATTCTGCCCCAAGGCAAAATGCTCGCTAACCCGTCATCAGTGTGAGATCATCCTGCTTAACATGTGCAATAAATCTGCTTGGGACATCCAAAAGGAAAGAGAACCTGTAGAGAGTGAGTTTTGTGTGCAACACACGTGATGTTTTCAGCAACTCGGTGGTTCTAGAACTGTGCTGACGAGGGCACTACTTGGGATATCACTAAAAAGGGAAAACCAGTTGTGTTCGTTCTGGCTTACTTTGGAGAGCAGGGGAAATGTGCAGTGTGTGTAATCAAAGGATGGGGTTTGGGGAGAGAGGGATGTTACACTTGTAAAAGTGTTGCGCAAAGAGTGATGTCTTAATGTGACCTTAATCCATGGTTTTAGCCACTGGTTATTTATGAAGTGTAACAGCTCTCTCAAAACCCAAGTCTCGTTGTTATTGGAAGAACCCACACTTTCTGGCTGGTTTTGGAATATTAATCCAGCCTAGGTGTCATAAGGGAGCTTTGGGCTTAACGCTGATGACACTGAAAACTCAGGTATCGCAGGAGCCAAAAAACAGTGTTCAAAAAAAGCAAACTACAATACACAATCTGTATGAATAATCCTTTTTTTTGATGTTTACAATTTCTTTTAATTGACAGCTGTTAACACTTGGCAAAGCAGTAAAATGGCGTCAGAAGACATCACTAAGCTTGCGGAGTCGCTTGCCAAAACCAAAGTGGGTGGTGGACAGTTGAGCTTCAAAGGCCAGAGTCTTAAGCTCGATACAGCTGAAAATGGTAAGAGAAAATGCTCTTGTGTTTGGGAAGTCTCGGAGAGTCTTGGGGTAAACCTCCTGCTGATCCTGTATGGCCAAGTTGTCGTAACATCAGCTGTGACGGGAGGTTCTTTCGCCTACAGATGCTTCTGACAGAGAGATTTCCTTCCCTTCTCATACCCTGCGTTGACCCACTACACTGGCAGTGCTACAGCTGGCAGGATTGGGGTTTGGCGCTCTGGTGTGGGATTCCTGTTTTCTTGCTGTTCTCTCCAAGTGCTTTTGACAGTCTCTGTGCGTTAGAAGTCAGCGCTCCTTTTGAAGAGACTAAGCAAGTGCCTGCCAGCACTTGGAACAAGTAGATGCTTCAAAGGCCTGCGTAGAGGGATGGGCTGATATGTTAGTCTGCTGCAAGAATCCATTTTCTTCCCAAATTCTGATCAGTTGGTTAGAATCTTGTTGGTTTTTTTTCTGGAATATCTCTCCTGCTGGTATATTTGTGTTTCCCGATTAAAAATGTCTTGGAGTGGCTGCTGATGTCGGAAGTATCTGGAGAACGTGTATGTATTCTTAGATCAGCGTTTCTGCCACATCAGGAAACGGCGTGTTCTTCAGAGAGGTGATGTGCTGTAGTGTGCACCTTTTCTCACCGATTCCAGAGGTGCTGCCTTTTTATATGCTGCTTCAGTATCGCAAACCCACTGAACTGTGGGGAAAGGCTTTGGAGCTTGGGAATGACAGCAAGTGCCTTGTGACAGGAGAGAGGCTGCAGCCTGCTCCTGTGTCTTGCATAGGATTCCTCTAGAGTGAAATTGTGCCACCCTGACCTGTTTGCTAAGCAGGCATCTGCTTTTGCCAGGCAGTGGGAGCTTTTTCCTGTTGATCTGGCACCAATTCCCATCAACTCTTAGCTTAGTCCTTGCAGCTTTGTAGGCACATGCACTCTAGCTCCTAAGCCATGTAGGGAGTGGCAGAGGAATCTTTCTTAGGAAGTAAGGAAACTTTTGTAAATAGGAGTATGGCTGTCAGAAAATAGTTCTGGAAATAAATGATGGAAAGGCAGGGTGGGGGATAGAGGATGTTCTCTCTAGTGATCGGACACTTCAGCTCTGTTCCCGTTGCTGTTTCAAGAGTCTATGGGATAATGTTCAGCTGTTTTAGCTAAGGGTGGAGCTGAGCAAGTATTGCTGCATTGGAGTGTTACTGTGGTACCTAAGATGATAGTTAACAGGCCAACAAGACTGTCTGCTTTTTGCAGCTGAAGAAGTGATCAAGCAAATTGAGGAATTTGATGGCCTGGAAGCATTGCGCCTGGAAGGCAACACGGTGGGTGTTGAGGCAGCAAAGGTGATCGCCAAAGCCTTGGAGAAGAAATCGGAGCTCAAGGTGAGATCCTCAAGTGGGTGGAGGGGAAGTAGTGTAGAAATCCTAGAGTTCTGTCTGCACTCTTCCTGCAGTACCCTGCTTTGAGTTAGCCCCAAATCTTGCCCGTGGTCCTTCTAGTAGGAAGAACAACCATATGAAAATACTTGGGGATTTTGGGATAGTACTTTCTGCATTCCTAACTCTTCCTGTTCAGAAGGCTTCCAGTCTTAAAGCTGGGAGGCTGTGCAAGGAAGAGCCCCTCTGCAAAGGCAACATCTGTAAACAAAGGACTGTGGCAACAAAACTTAAGTTCTAGTGGGAAAGGTGGGTTAGACCTTCTGGAGAATGATCAGGTCTTCTGAAGGATGAGTCTTCAGAGAATGCTTGAATAGGGAAGAAATAATGGAGGAAATGCTCCAGGAGTTTTTTCCACATCCAGGCTGTTTCCATACTACTGTTCTAGCCTAATGCAGGAGGATGCTGTGCTGCTGGGGGCAGTGTCCTTTGCAGGAGAGGAGTATGGAACACTGATTCATGTTAATTGCTAAATGTGGCTTTTCAGGCAAGTCCAGATTGTTGAGCTCCATACCTCAGTAAAACGTGCATTCCTAATGTATCCTTCAGTTTCCTGCTGCTTTTTCCTGTGGTAACTTTCTCAGTAAAAATGAATTCCAGCTTGACAGCAAGCAAGAATTCTTGTATAATCTTGTTTACAGTGTGCATTTTGGTGGCTTTAAGTCCTTGCAAGTGAAGTCATTGTCACGTTAGTTCTCATAGCTCTTTAGTACAATCAAATGGCAAGCTCAAGGGAAGGCAGACAGTATAAAGCTGTCCCCAGTGATGTAATGCAGCTTGTATGTGTAAACCTCTGTACAACTGTTGTCCTAAATATTTTTAATGTTTTCTACCTGTATGTTTCTTATTTTAGAGGTGTCACTGGAGCGACATGTTCACGGGGAGACTAAGGTGTGAGATCCCTCCTGCTTTGGTAAGTAAAAACTAAACTGAGACCTCTGACTAATATAACTTTTCCCACCTGTCATGTTTTTTGTGGGAGTGTGTTTTTCAGCACAGAGCTGATCTTTCTATACACGTTTAACGCTAAGTGTCTCGGAATAGGTGAGTGATTCTTTTTTGCTCCTTCTATATGAGCTGGATGAGTGTTGATAGAAGACGAAATGCAGGTCTGTGCTAGGAAAGAAGCTTGTTGCTGAGGAAAACACCTTCATGATCTCATAGGTAAATCGAGAAGTAAGCTTTCTAAGTGGAAGCACAGGGCCGTCTTTTCCCAAGAGTGTTAGAGCTCTCCGCTCTGAGTCCTGTGAAGCAAGGAAGTGATAACAGAATGAAGGAAAAAAAAGAAACCCTACTTTTAGCAGGGTAGAAGGAAAGCTCACTTTGAAAATTTGACCTAAAGGCATGGGGTAACTTCTTGGTTACTGCCTTACAGTTATCTTTAGCTTAATTTGCGCCACTTCTCTGGCTTTAGCTGTGAAGTTTGATTTCCCCATGCAGCTTTGCAGAATGTCTTCAGAGCGGAAATTTTTTGCAGAATCACTGCATCGCCTAGCCGCTGCAATGATGCTGTCACTAAAAGTCAATCTGCTCCCTCCCACCCGCTGCCATCTGTTTCCTTACAGATCTCTTTGGGGGATGCAATCATCACTGCTGGAGCTCAGCTGGTGGAGCTGGACCTGAGTGACAATGCCTTTGGGCCAGACGGCGTGCGTGGCTTTGAGGCGCTGCTGAAGAGCCCCACGTGCTACACCCTGCAGGAACTCAAGCTCAATAACTGTGGCATGGGCATTGGTGGTGGGAAGGTAAGGGTTGTTGCTTTGTCAGGAATGAGGTGAGAGCCAGGACTGCCCTGCGCAGAAGGGTTGAGGTTGGAAGGGATCTTTGGTGATGGTCTAATTCAGCTCCCCTGCTCAAGGCAACTAGACTCGATTGCTCAGGGCTCTGTCTAGTCAGGTTTGGATTACCTCAGAGGATGGAGACTTCACAGGCTCTCTGGATCACCGATCCCAGTGTTTAACAACCCTGACAGTAAAAAGGGTGTGGCTTGTGTTTAAATGGAGTTTTCTCTGCAATGGTTTGTGCGTGTTCATATCTGGCTCTGCCTTTTTTATAACGTCTTTTCTCCAGCCCCTACCTTGGTATTCTGACTGGTCTTACACATGGATAACAACTCCTCCAGAGTATTCTCGAATCTGAATAATCCCAGCTTTCAGTGCTCTCTTAGTATGTAAAATTCTCCAGTTTATTAGTCATCCTGGAGACCCTTTTCTGGACTCACCCCAGTTGTCCACGGAGGAGCCCAGGACTAGACACAGCACTCGGATGCATCTCACAGGGCTGAGTAGCGAAGAAGGATTTCCCTTCACCTGACAGCAGTGCTTTTCCCAATGCAGCCCAATAGGCTGCGAGCACGTATTGCTAGCTCATAGTCAACTACTCACTCCCCAGGGACCCCCACGTTCTTCTCTGCCAAGCTGTTTTGCCTCCAATTGATCCCCATCTCACACTGGTATGTGGGGTTATTCCTCCCCCTTTGCAGGGTTTCGCATTTCCCTTTAAACTTAATGAGGATCTTGTTGGCCCATCTCTCCAGTCTCTAGATCCCTCTTTCTACATGTTTTCATGGATAAATTGCTGAAATACGAAAAGCTTATCTCTTTTTCCAGGATAGGAAAACAGTTCTATCCTGAACATTATATTCCATGTCAAGAGAAGAGCTAGTAGCCTTGGATTTGAGAGAACAGTATTACCAGGCTGGGCACTGGAGGATGCCTGTGGGATGAAGTGGAAAACCAGGGCTAACTGTCATTATCACCAAGACCCTCTGTTTGCCTGTTTGAGTTGAATGTTTGTAACGGGGTTGGTGTGTCCTAGTGTTGCAGAATTATAGTTTCGTGCCTAGGTCTGTAGCGTGCAAGTGCTGTAGTTGCAGACACTTTGATTGCATACCCTGCTGTAGAAGCAGGTGCATTTCGGCAGTGACCAAAGTATTTCTTGAAAGCCGGGTTTGCAAAACACATCTGGATTCCTTCAGAATGAGATGCTGAGGTAGCATAAACTGCTCCTTCTGTCTCTAGATATTGGCAGCTGCTCTGAAAGAGGGTCACAGGAAATCAAGTGCTCAGGGCAAACCTCTTGCTTTGAAAATATTCATGGCTGGCAGAAATCGTCTGGAGAATGATGGTGCCACAGCCCTGGCTGAAGCCTTTGGGGTAAGTACCACACCAGAGCTGCTTGGCAGCAGGCTGGAGCAAGGTGTGTTTAAGTGCTAACGTTAAAGATCATGCATGCGGAGCTGCCCTCGGCTTGGGGGCAGTGGCTGGTTGTTGGCTCACTGAAGTCGCGATGTAGTTTGCTGCTGGAGTCTTCAACAAGTGCAGTTAGAACTGAGGACTGAATGTTTACGTGACCTAAGTTTCCAAACACGTAATTAGTGACTTAATAGCAGTCCTGTTCCTTCTCTTCCCTCTGTGCTAATGGAGGTTATCTGGCACTGAGGTAGGTGTACCAGCTGACCTCTCGAGTGCTTCTCTGCCTAGTTGTTCAATCATCTGACAAAAGCAGCCTAGTGTTTTCACTAGGATCAGCCTGTGAGGACTCCTATGATCAGCTTGTGAGGACTCCAGAGGGCACTTAGCTTTCTCTAGTGGTCACTGGTCAAATGGCACTGTTGTTGAAGGAAGAGAATTCGCTGTGGTTGGGGCCACCTACTTTCCTTTTCCTTCCTCCACTGCTGCTAAAAGCAGCTTCTGAATTACAATGTGTATTTGCAGGTATATTAACAATGACATTGCAGGTTATGGGTGGTTCTGTGTTGTCTGGGTGTAATTTTGACTAATCAGCAATCATGACAAAAATAAGACTTCTTAAATACTCAAGAGAAACAAATTGATTCATGAGGAATTCAGAATGAATGATGCTACCCAAAATGGGATTCATTACTGTGTTTTGTGATGACATGCTGTTTAGTCCATAAACAGCGTTCATGCTAATTTTCTTACGGGTTTGCTCCTGCAGCTGGGACGCAATGTAGATCATAATTTAAAAAATAGCATATCCAGTGATGTGGCTTGGTCTGTTTCGGGGCTGTTTAACCATGGGTGAAGAACTCTTGTTTTAAGGTATCCTGGAGCAGACACGCTGGGAGGATGCTACCGGTGACTCTTGGAACTGGGGGCTTGATATTAATCTGATGCTTGCATAAGCCTGCACTTTCACTTAGATTTGTGATACAACTGCTGGTAAATTCTTCTGTGTATAAGAGCTAATGGAGATTTAAGTTGAGGGAAAACAATTTTAAGCAAACCCTGGTGGAACACTATATTCTTGAGTTGAAGTATGTCTCCTAACAGCTTTTTATCTGCGTCCTTTCCCAGATCATTGGGACGCTAGAAGAGGTCCATATGCCACAGAATGGAATTAACCATCCTGGCATCACGGCACTGGCCCAGGCCTTTGCTATCAACCCACTGCTTAAGGTTATAAACTTGAATGACAACACCTTCACGGAGAAAGGAGCTAAAGCCATGGCAGAGGTGAGTTGTTCTAAGCAGTTGCTTTGGGTTGGGGTTCGCATCTCTGGGTTGGCGGAGCCACATGGCATACGGGGGTAGGAAAGGTGATATTCCAGGAGTGATAGGACATTCCTTTACCTGCACATCTGTACTTTCAAATTTGTGCTGTCTTGCAGACTCTGAAGGCGCTTCGGCAGATTGAAGTGATCAACTTTGGAGACTGCCTGGTGCGTTCAAAGGGAGCTGTTGCTATCGCTGTTGCTGTTAGAGAAGGGCTTCATAAATTAAAGGTATTGTCGTCTTGCTGTTCAGCTTTGAATCTCTTTCCAAAATGCCTTGTTTCCCATTTATTTATTGGTTTTCTGTCTGTTCTCCTACCACTACTGACTGTTTTAAAGTGGGGTTCACTTCAATGCAGGCTCTGTGCTCACAGCTCAAAGTCGGTAAGCTGTATTGTAGATCAGGTGCATCACCACATCTAGCTGAGACTGTTCTATGTGGAGATGTACCAGTAATCTGTTTAGGCTCCACTTGATGGTTTGGAAGCTGTTGGTTGTATTCAAGAAATCTGATAATGGAAGCATCTGCTTTTAGAACCTTCCAGAGGGTCATGAGCAGGGACTGAGATGTTCCTCTTCATGAACGGCTTGTAATCGCTTCAGTGTTTCAGAGTTCATGCAGTTCATGTTTTTTCTTTGTTAGGGCATGTATCAAAGGTCTGAATATTTTTAGGTTTTAGGCAATACAGCAGCCTCCTACATCAGTATTTGCACAGGACTTGACATTTTTTACTTGACTGTTTGGCAACATTCTAGACTGGACTAAGTCCAGTCAGTAATGTTTCTAGAGATACTAGTTTACTTACACCTGCCATAGCTCACAGCTGCACTGTGACTGGTCCTGAACACACAATTCCTAATCTTGTGAGTTTACAGTCAGACAAATTCAGCTGAGTGCTAAGCTAATGTTCATTTAGGTATGTGAACCTGGTACGGAAAGAAGTAGGTGCTTCGTGGTATGAGATCCCTCGCTCAGGCTTCTGCCGATTCTCCTGGAACTTGTGTTTGAATCTTCCAGGAAAACCTAAGTAAGGATTCTGATGAGGGGTGTGGAGATGAACAGCCGAAGTTAAATTCTTTTTTCTAGAGCAGAAGTGGTTAAGAGGGAGGGTAGCGTGACGCAATCCTAGCTGATTCATTCTGTTCAAGGACTGCTTGCCTTTTGCTGTTAATAATTAAACCCTTTCCTGGGAAAGGATTGACTGATTGAGCACAACATGGAATGGTGGGGGATGGTGCCTGGCTGTTGAATAACTTGACTCTTACTAGTCTGACCACACTGTTTCTCTGCTGGCTGTGTTTGTCAGAAGTAGTACCACTCGTAGTTTGTCTTTTGAAGGCCTTAACTTGCAACCTAAGTGCTCAAAAGCAAATGTGCAGTCCATTTAGTATAGTCGCTACCCTTCTTCAATGAAACTTAGTGGTGTGTGAATTCTGGACCGCTCCTGCAACCCTTGAATACGTGAAGATCTCCAGTCAGCTGACTGATAAGGACTGAAATGTCTGGCACCTTCTGCGTGAGCAGTTAGAATGGTCTGGTCTCTGTGGCCAGTTAGTAAAGTGGTTACCTTCAGTAGTGCTGCTCTTGGCAATAGTAAGTTCCAAAATGCCCCTTTTAGGTGTATGGAGTAGTAGTATGTGTCAGGTTTTATATCCAATTAAAAGTACTCTTTTTTTCTCCTGAGAGCCTGTTCAAATGAGCTTCTTTCCAGAACACTTGTGAGCACATGAAGCTTATGGAGATGATAGATGTTAATGGGAATTCTGCAAACAGATGTTCTTCTGTTTCTTAGGAACTGAACTTGTCCTTCTGTGAGATCAAACGAGATGCTGCTCTGACTGTTGCTGAAGCTATTGAAGATAAGGCAGAGTTGGAGAAGTTGGATCTCAATGGTATGTAAGTTTGCTAGGTCAAAGCATGTATAGTCTGATCCCAACTAGGAACCCCTAGGAAGAACGTTGACAGTATCACATATCTAGTCTTCCAATTGTCAGCATTTAAAAAACAGTGCTTGGAGTAGCTGAACTTGGATGACCTCAGGACAGAAAGCAGTTAGACCCTGAATTTTTTCTTAAGCCATGAACTCAGTTAACTGTTAATCAGTGTTGGTACATCTCATGAGGAGGAAAGATTAAACTGATACCTATACCTGTTCTCAGTAAAAGTTTTTCAGTTGTTCATTGTGATCTCAGATATTTCATGCTTGCAGATGAAAACCTCTGCGCACATCTCTGTAGAAGAGAGGGAGAGCTTTGACCTGTGTTACCTTCTGCTGTTCATACCTTGGGTTGTTGCATTTTTGTGGTACTGTGACATGGGTCCTTGTTCTAGACTTGCTGAGTGCAAGAGCTGTTCAGAGAACTAGCAGGACGTCTCTCAAAGGCCCTGAGAAATTAAGGGTTTAGTTTGTCTGCAACCATTGTGTAATGCTGCTGAAGTTTAACAACTGTTGGACTGTGATAACTGTGAAGGCTGCAATTCTACCTCTAAGGTGTTGTGTAGAAATTGCTAACTCTTCAGTTTCAGCTAACTAATAGCTAACTCTCCCTTTCCCCCATCAACCTAGGTAACTGTCTGGGAGAAGATGGATGTGAGCAACTCCAGGAGACCCTTGAAGGCTTCAACATGGCAGCTGTGCTGGGATCCTTGAGGTAGGCAGGATACCACAGTTTAAATCGGAAGTTTTTGGACAGTTGTCATCAACGCTTCCATTCACCTATCTATTTTAAAACAAGAACTGTAACGTGGCAGATGGATGTTGGTCCGAGCGTGCGGTGTGGATCCCATAAGCAGGATAAGGCCTGTGTCTTGTTTGCGTCGACTGACTTATCTTAGTCTCCGTCACTGATTGCACTCCTCGCTCTTTGCTTGCCATTGTCAACCGAGTGACTGAAGGCCGAGTGTCCTCTTAATCTGTTGGAGATGTACTTCTTGCAGCGGGACTTGAGGGGAGGCTGCTTTTTTGTTCTTAAAATGTTTGAGTTCCAGCGTACAGGAATTTGTAAGTGTAATTAATGTAACATGTAACTCTTAAACCGTAGTGATGATGAAGGGGATGAGGAGGAGGATGAAGATGAGGAAGAAGAGGAAGAAGATAAGGAAGAACAGGAACAGCTGAAGGAGAGGGGACAGGGAGAACAGGAGTCACTGACTCCAAAGAAGATAATTGATTCACAAGTAAGCTTACTTCCAGATCCATTCC
>NW_010272280.1:11678-12049 GCF_000690775.1 Eurypyga helias
GGAAGAGAGTAAATGGGGAAATGAGATCTGGAGTGAGTCTGAACTCGGAGTGCTGGCAGGAGTTCACATTCCTGCATGGGCTGGCACTGTACTAACAGTCAGGGAGAGAACATACAGGAAATGACGGAAATGGAAAAGATGTTTTGTTGAAGTGTGCATGTGCACACATGCATGGAGGGAAAGGCTGAGTAGTGATCGTAACAAACACAGGTAGGAAATGTCTTCCCATGGCCAGAAAACGGTTGGAGCCTTGTATGTGCGATGCCATGCAGTCGTGCTGGTGTATTCTGGCTATTCCGACTCTCAGCTCATTCCAGTCTCAAATAGTTTTCAAATGGAACAAATTCTGACGTGATGCACCTCTGTCCTGA
>NW_010272280.1:12111-13417 GCF_000690775.1 Eurypyga helias
TAAATTTGAGATGGATTCTGCCTGTTTCAGGATTCAACTCCAGTGCCCTCTCCTCCTGTGGATGTTGCTACGTTCCTTGCTTTCCCATCACCGGAGAAGCTGCTGCGGCTAGGACCGAAGTGCTCTGTGCTGATAGCTCAGCAGGTAGGGAGCCAGGGATCTTCTCTGCTTGATTCTGAGTTATTTAATCCCCAGGGGTGATAACTTTTTCTCTCTTGAGACTTAGATTTGCATCTTTTCCCCAGTGCTCCCAAGGAACCTTATGGAAGCAGGTGATGAAGTCAGCGCTTATGCTGGCACCAGGGTTTCTACACAGTGACTCTGTTTCCCAGTGTTGCTTATGCCGTGTGATACAGCCCAGGCAAAGCTGACGTCAGTCAGCTGGAGGCCGTTCATTCTTGTTGCAGCCCAAGCAGAGACCAGTCTTCTGTAGCTGGCGAGCGGGGATTCCCAAGGAACCTTATGGAAGCAGGCGATGAAGTCAGCGCTTATGCTGGCACCAGGGTTTCTACACAGTGACTCTGTTTCCCAGTGTTGCTTATGCCGTGTGATACAGCCCAGGCAAAGCTGACGTCAGTCAGCTGGAGGCCGTTCATTCTTGTTGCAGCCCAAGCAGAGACCAGTCTTCTGTAGCTGGCGAGCGGGGAACTGATGTGTTGTTTTTCCTGTCTTGCAGACAGATACATCTGATGTAGAGAAAGTAGTTACGGCTCTCCTAAGGATATCTTCGGTCTTCAAAGATGAAGCCCCAGTGAAAACAGCAGTGCAGGAAACAACAGGTGAGCGGGCCATTCTTCATTTTGTGGTGTGACCTGCTTCAGTGTCAGGGACACCAGTGCCATGCCGAGGAAGGCCTCTGTGGGCCAGGCCGTTTGCTTGTTTTGTCTCTGGCAGCAGGAAGCCCCAGATAACAAAGTGCCAAGCTGTGCCATGCTGCGGTGGGGAGTGAAAGTAGAGATTCGTTCCAAACAACGTATCCTGTGCTTACAAAGCTTGATGATAAGTCTCTTGTAGCGGCTGTCTTAGTGGGCCTGTGCTGCCCTTACTGCAACTCCTTGACGCTGGGCTGTCAGTAGCCAGTAGTTCTGTGTGCCAAGGTCGGTTACTTTTCAAGGCTGTTTGTTTAAAAAGCATTTAGCAGGTAGTAGCTGTTCCAACGTGGTATTAGGAGAGTGTAAAGAGGGTCCTTTTAGTTAGTGTCTCTCCTTAGCAGTCTGAAACATTCTTAAGTTTTCCCAGCTAGTGCTGGCCTTGGCTCATGCCCCATTATGAGTTGTCTCCAACAAAAAAATGGAGCATATTCCTG
>NW_010272280.1:13449-22559 GCF_000690775.1 Eurypyga helias
CAGCGTGTCTGTGCATGTATTTCTCTCGATAGCTGTTCCTTACTACTCTTGCTTCTTTGGGAAAGGTAGAACCTGGCAATTACTTTCTGTCCAGAAATGTAGCCATCAGCTGGCAATGAGGTTAATGTTTGATGCTGTTCTGCAGCCGCTGCTTTCCAAGAAACCAGAATGGTCAGCGGTCACAATGGGTGCCTTGCCTACCCTGTAGGCATGAGAGGCTAAACCACCGGTTTACCCTTAGCTTGTGGCAGAATATTGGCCCTGAGGGAGCCCAGAAAAGAGCTGAACAAGTTTTCTCATCATGTTCTCATTCTTTGTGGTTTCAGATGAGCTAAATTCAAAAAAAAAAAAATATCAAGGCTCTAACCCTTGCTGCTGTACTTCATCGATCGTATTTATGTGCACGCAGCATGCGTGTTCAAATGCGGAGGGTAGAGCATTTTGTGGTGTGTGGGACTGAGGTCAAAGTGCACCTGAAGCTTGGCAGAGTGGGAATTGTGGTGGGTTTTTGTGGGGTTTGTTGGTTCTTTTGTGTGTTGGGGTGTTTTTTGCCCTTTGTATCAGGCCTTATACTGCTGTACTTCATCGATCGTATTTATGTGCACGCAGCATGCGTGTTCAAATGCGGAGGGTAGAGCATTTTGTGGTGTGTGGGACTGAGGTCAAAGTGCACCTGAAGCTTGGCAGAGTGGGAATTGTGGTGGGTTTTTGTGGGGTTTGTTGGTTCTTTTGTGTGTTGGGGTGTTTTTTGCCCTTTGTATCAGGCCTTATACTTAAGGACTGGGTTTTACCTGTCTCAGTGTTTCAGAGGTTGCTCCTAGTCCCTGTGGAGAAAACTGGAGTCTTAACAGATATTAACTCCCAAAACTCCTTCAACAGCTGATGGTCTTGTATGATCAAGCTTGATCTTAAAATCCGTAACAGCATTCCTTTCTGCATTTAACGTGATGCATTTATGTCTTTTTAGATGCCTTGATGAGAAAAGCCTTCACTTCTCCCACCTTTAATTCAGACGTGTTCGTCACAAGCCTCTTGATCCACATGGGACTCCTCAAGGTGAGGAAGCAGGAAAGAGTTAAGTTATGGTCTGTTTCGGCTGTTGAAGACCAGACCGGCTGGGTTTTGGGTAATTATGTTGCCATGGAAGCAGCTCGGTGCCTGTGCATGCCTGATGCCCAGGGACAATGGAAGTCTGCAGGTCCAGCAGAAACAGCAAATTGCAAGGTTGCATTACGAGGAGGGAGGTGTCAGCTCTTTGTGCCTCTTCTGCTTAATGTGCTCTGCGTTCTCAGTCATCTCCTAAAAGGTAGAGAGGGTGAGGTAAGGAAATAGTGCTGCTGCTGGACTAGGGTGTCTATAAAAAGCTGTGTCCAGGAGTCTAATTTACAATATTATTAGTAAATGTGGTCCTTTAGGGCATCTTGTATCAGCATGGCTCAAAAACATATATCCAACTCCTCGTGCTGGATCAGTAGCATTCAACTTCACGCTTTGGTGTATCGTTGCCAAATACTAGAGATAAATTTGCAGTTAGATGAAATAAACATTCTCAGGAGAAAGGAAGGAGGGTTGGTAGGAGGCCTGCAGTAGCATTAGACTACCAGTGGGTTTACTGTCAGCGAGGTGACTATGTGGAGATGTTCTGTCTGCAGACTTTTGCCTGCTTGGCCCAAGACAATTCTAAACCACAGAACGACCATAATCTATGTTATAGCAGCCTGATCTCAATTTGGTTTATAGATCTCCTTCTGATAATATCCAGCTTGGGTTACAGACAGCTCTTGGCATAATTGGACACATCTTTATTTCCTAAACATCAGTTGAGCCTTTCCCTGGGTGCACTGGGCCAGTGCTGAGCTTTACACTTCCCAGACAGGTCACCAGAACCTGAGATGGCTTTGTTCTGCAGAATGCTTGGTTCGAGGACTACCACCTACCTCTTATCCCACACAGAAAATAGCAAATACATGTGAGGTGCCAAGCAGAGACTTGTGCTTCAGAAGAACTCTCTCGGATCAGGAGTGGCATTGATAATAAAGCCCTTGAAGATCAGCCAGATGATTGTTGATATAGAAGACTGTTGATGAATTAGGCCTATGTGGAGAGGGAGCAGCTTCCCTCATTGTTTTTGTCCCACACAGCAGGAAGCACCCAAGCAACAGACATTTTTAGCACTGTGAAATACAAGGCCATACACTCAGGAACACAGGTCCAGAATCCTGCCTACAGAATGAAGGGCTTTAGTTGGGATGACAGTGGAGAAATAAATTAAAACAACGTAAGAGCTGGGACATGCAGGTTAGCATCATGTAACAACAGCAAGAGGGATGACAATTGGCTTTATCTTGTTGGTAATTGTCACCAGTTCTGGGGATACTACATCAGGTTCAGGAGAAAGCATGCCAAAGAACTGGGGATGGTGCAGAAATGGGCCACAGAATAATACTAGAAAACGTTGTGCAATTAAGGCAAGTGAATTATTTGAGTTGAAGCTGGGGGAAATTCCTTAGGAGAACAGTTTGGCACAAGGCCTCTGAGAAGATTTGGCTGTTCCATGTGCGAGTTCATTACTTCCCTTTCCCTGTTGTGGCTGCTGTCACTGGCTAGGCTCTGACAGGTAAGTATGAGGGTGTTCTTGATGCTGCTGCTGGGAGGCTATGGAGTTGGGCTTAATCTATGAGCAGCTTTCTCGCCTACAGCATATGGCAGCCCTTCATTCAACAGGGAATACATTGCCTGAGTGGATTAGTTAAAACAGTGATTGTCTGATGCCTGAATTCCTTCTTGTCCTTTTCCTCAGAGTGAAGAGAAGATCAAAGCTGTCCCAAGCCTCTATGGTATTCTTATGACCTTGAACCATATGGTCCAGCAGGATTATTTCCCCAAATCCCTGGCCCCAGTTCTCTCAGCATTTGTCACAAAGTGAGTATTGTACTTGCTGTGCTGTCCCTTCCATGGGAGCTAGTGAAGCTGAGGTTTAATAGCTACATGCAGGCTGTTCTGTTAAAACCAGCTTTAGTTTCTTTAGTGTCTTAAAGCACAGATAATGCACTAGCAGTGGAAGCTGTATCTCTTCTGGATCAAATCAGTGTGAGCTTCAGTGTTGATGAGGTTTAGAAAAAACACCCCAAATAGCCCTTTCCTTGGGAGAGCAAAGACTTCAGCAGTTGAGGGGAGAAACAGTCCACAGTTGTCACTTCAAGCAAAACCAGCTGATGTCTGAAATCCCTTTGGAACTCAGTGGGGACCACGTGCCATGTAGGGTGAGGGCAGTCTTTTTAGTAGGTTCTGAAACAAGGCTTAAGCCTTCCTGATTTTCCTGGTGTGGGGAATACGCCAGAGCTTGGGATCTTGCACTGATGGAAGTCAGAGGCACCAAATACCTATGGTCAGTACTAAACACTGGCATTGGGGATGCATTCAACTATTGGTAGGCAGTCTTTCCTTACTTCTCCTGGGGTTGGAAGCAGGCCAGTTGCGATAGGGGAGAAGAATTTTTCCAAGTGTTGGAAAAGCTTGGAAAGCCTGATGGGTGGCAGTCGTGTGTGCCCGGCAGCTGGCCATGCTAAGGTCATTTTGGGGAGATAAAACTGTGCAACCAGCTTGTGTACACATGGGCAAATTCTGACCTCCAGGTCCTTCTGGTGCAACAGTTTGCCTCCTTCTTTGGCTTAATCAGACTGAGAACTAGGCAGTTACAAGGCAGTGAGCATCTGCTTTACCAACTGAACAAATACACCTGCCACTCCGTTGTTAGGGGTTTGAGCAAGAAGTATCAGGACGTGCCATGTCAAGTTGTCCGGAGAGATCGCTGGATTCCTGCAAAAAAGTGCCTGGGATCTTATGTTGTATTTGCCAACTGATCAACAAGTAACCATCTGGTACCAGCCCTAAAGTAAAAGGGTGAAGAAAATGATGGCTTACTTCATCAGGCACTAATTATGCAGAGACCCAGCTTGATCAAAACAAGTACCACTTGATGTCTGTCAGCCCCAGCCCTCCAAACAGAAGATTTAAATCTCTGGAAGCTGGGAATTCAGGAAAGGGGACTTTGGTTCAGTGCATTTGACCCTTCTAATTGCTTATGTCAGATTCCAGTGCCTGGAGTAGCCTCATAACTCAACTTGACGTGTCCTAAACAAATTTGCTCACAAAAGACACTTGTCCCCCTCTCCTTGTGTGTCTGCCCGTAGGCCTCTCCCAGGCTCCAGGCCTGCAAAATACCAGGAAATGTTTTTCATCTGTCAGTGATGCTCTGTGTGACAAAATAAGCCTAAAATTCTGGTCTTCATGAGTTCATCGACAGAAATTCCATTGAATCTGTAGCCAGCATGGCAATGCAAGAGGGGAAACCCTCTGGAAAGTGTGAGATTTGTTCAAAGGCTCTGTAAGAGTTACGTGAGAGCCAAGAGCCTCTCTCGGCAGAAGGCCGATCCGTCTGCCTGCCCTTGGTACGTGCAGGTGCTAATGCCAAGCCTGCGGTGTCCCTGGTGCTGTGAAATTCTTGGAGCTGAAACTTTCCCTGATTTCCAAGCCCCTCCCTCGCAAGGTGTGATGTTACCACAGGGAAACTTAGGTCCTGTGCAGCATAAGGAAGTCAACACTACAGGCAAGCAATGTACCTTTGTGCTTTATAAATGTAAGTATTTCTTAAAAGGCTTTCCCCAAGGGAAGGAGAACAGCTATTAAATCCTTTGCAGTTGCCTGGGGAGAACAATAACAGCTCAAGAGCCACAAAGTCCAGTTAAAACAGCTTCTCAATTAACCTATGCTCTGTCTTTCCTTGGAATTCAGTCAGAACAAAATCACGTCCTAACCTTAAATCAGCCCTCTCGCTGGTTAACCTGGTAATCTGCAGAACTCATCTGGGCTCCCTTTCTGCAACTTCTGCTCTGGCAAACGCACGAGTCCTTCATTTGCACCAAACTGGCACGCTTTTTTTGGTGCTATTTTCTAGTTTTCCCTTTAGGCTTGTGGTTGGCTCCTTTTGGGCTCCTGGAGCTGTAAAGGCCTTGTAGCTGCCTAGGCTGGAGCTCAGCTGCCTTCGCTGCAAGGGCCTTACTCCTGAGGGAGCCATTCTCCTCCCTTTTGTGACGATTTGTGATGCCGTAGGTAGCCGCCTCTGTCCAGTAATAACAACCCTATAAGCAGCATCCGTCTTCCTCTGCTGCTGTCAGCCCTTCTTTCCTTTTTTGGACACAAGAGGGTGCTGTCAATCCACGTGTGCTTTTCCCTAAGTTTTTAGGTGGAAAGGCAAAGTGTGCGGATGTCAGCAGGCTCACTTATGGCTTGCTGGAGGGGATTTCTAAGGGTTGGGTTGGTTTATTGGTGTTTTTTTTTTTTAGGGGAGGAGGTGAGGGAGCTGGGCTGTGATCAGTGTCAGCTGTTCAGGTGCTCCATTTCTAAAAACTGGGAGCTGCCTAAGCAGAATCGGCTCATGGCGAGCAGGGCTGGGCCTTTCCAAGGTGATACCTCACCTAGTTACGGTGAAGATAAACTGTAAGATGTAACTGTACCTTGTCTGTTCAGTGTGGGACGTGGGATGGCTCCTTGGGGGAATAGAAGGGATGGACTCGTCTCCGGATGTGCTTGTGTTAAACCACAGCAGACACGGAGCCGTATACCAAACAGCCTCTGCAGCTCTTGCTCACGTACTGTAAATCTGGAGATGAGCCTCTTGCTCCTATCTGGATACTCCAGTCTTTGTTCCAGCTCACCCTTCTTTCCCAAACTGAGTAACCCTCACTACTCTTAATTACAGGTTACTCTGCTGTGGTGGGGTGGGAGTGAGGTAAAATGAATGCTTTCCATTCTCACAACAGTGGAGAACACTGGATTAAAATTCTTTGGAGGAAGTTCCCTAATGGCTGGAGTACCTGAAGGGGCCCACAAGGAAGCTGGGGGGGACTTTTTACAAGGGCCTGTAGTGACAGGACAAGGGGGAATGGGTTTAAATTGAAAGTGGGGAGGGTTAGATTGGATATCAGGAAGAAATTCTTCCCGGAGAGGGTGGTGAGGCACTGGACCAGGGTGCCCAGAGAAGCTGTGGATGCCCCATCCCTGGAAGTGTTCAAGGCCAGGCTGGATGAGGCTTTGAGCAACCTGGTCTAGGGGAAGGTGTCCCTGCCCATGGCAGGGGGGTTGGAACTGGATGGTCTTTAAGGTCCCTTCCAGCCCAAACCATTCCATGACACTATGAAAATGAGGCACTGGGCTGCAGAGCTCACCGATCTGCTCCTGACTTCCGTACCCATGGAAACCAATGTTCTGGTTCTTGGCTTCCTGACTTGGACTTGGCAACGGGCGAGAGAACTTCCCACAGCAAGTGCTGACTGGGAACCAGTGATCCGTGCAGCGACAGGGGAATGGTTTCAGAAGACATGACTGAAGGGAGAAGGTGTAGGCTTCAGGGCGTGTGAGTCCAGTGTGTTTGAAGCAGTGTTTATTTGCTTATTCCAGGTGGGACACAAAGTAGGGCTCAGATTTAGCGTTTTAAACCTGCCTCTCCTCTCTCTGCAGGCCGAACCGTGCTCTCGACTCCTGTTCCTTTGCTCGCCACATGCTCCTACAAACCCTCCACCAGCTGTAAGAGACCAGAGGTGCTGCTCGGCCCTTCGCTCCTTGTAGGACTGTCATCAGCAGAGAGAACTCGGAGCTGTGTGGCGGGAGAGGATCCCGGAGCCTGTACAGATGTGCTCTCTTTTTCTTTTTTTTTCCTTTGGTGTTTTTTTTTCCTCTCCCCTGTAGGAGCCCTGGGTTGGATGGGAATGAACTTTGTGCTGAATTTTTTTCCCTACTCCTGGTGACGTAACTCCTTGGTCTGCAGGGCAGGCACTCGTGCTAGAGTAAGTTGGTGCCGCTCTGCGCGGATCCCAGAGTTCTGCGTCGCGGTGCCCAGGGTGTGCTGAGACCAACGCAGGGCCTGGAAGCGCTCATCTGGATCGACCCGCTGTGCGCTTTCTTGGACTTCCATGCAGGAGGGAGCCTACGCTGCTACCTGCCCCCTCCCCTTCCGGCTTCTCTGGGCCAGGGCAGCGCCTGCCTCCCCTCCTGCTGCTGCCGGCCGGAGGGGCAAGCGCACAGCCCTTGGTTCCTTCCCTTCAGCCCCTTGGTCGAAGGCAGCGCGTGGCTGGTCTGTGTTCAGTCCCCGCTCCCCCGCTGCTGTGGCTTGGAGCGTTCGTGCCAGGGGCTGACCCCGGTGTCCGTCGCCGAAGGGAACAAGCGTATTTTTATTGTACATTGGTCTGCCATTGCCTGTGGTGTTCCCTCTTCCAGCCCTGTCCCTTTCCCTTCTCTTCCTGATTAAATAGGCTTGGTTTGGAAGTGAATACAATCCATGAAATCCATCGTTGAGTAAGCGTTCCCTTTCTCCTCCCTCTGCCAAGACACCGGGCCGTTTCCCGCGGGTGCTGCTCCCACATTTGGAAGCTGAGCACGCGCAAGAACGCCCAGAACTCGGGCTGTGCTGGTCTTTCTCGGGTAGAGCTGGGCTGCTTCTTGCACTGCAGGAGTAGCAACAGCTGCCCCTTAAATCTCTCTGGAGGGTTGTCCTTGTGCCTATGTGTCTGTGGCACCTGCCTGTGCCTCCCCTGAGCACCACAGGCTGGTCCTCCCTCCTCTTTCAAGCCTCTGAGAGTCAATGCCTAGCACAGAGTGGTTCCTTCCCTCTGTTTCCGGTTGGGAGAGGCTCTTCATCCTCCCTCAGCACGGTCGGCATGCAGAATGGGTAGGGCCAGCACTGGGAAGAAGGCAAGGAAGTGGGATTGGCCATCCCCTCTCTGGGAGAGGCAGCGTGTGCTTGGCCTGAACGTGGGAGGAGCTGGGGTTAGCTCCTGGGGTGTGGGGAAAAGGGCTTGGGGGTGCTGGGTTGACACAGTGTGTGGCGTGTGCAGGATCTGCTCGCGTGCTCTGCTGAGGTTCTTCCGGGCTGCGGCCTGTTGTAGGCAGCGCTGGTGAGCCTGGGGTGGCTGTGGGAAGCGTGCGGCTCAGGAAAGCAGCCTCTGCTTGCTCGGGTGGGGGGGGTGCTGGCCTTTGTGTCAGAGCGGTGTCCCCTCCCTGAAAAACAAGGCTAACAGCAAAATGCATTTTTCTCCCAGTTCCTGTGACTGAAGCTGGAATCCCTCTGTGTCCAGAGGGAAGGGGAAGCGGGTACTGGCACCTACAGAAGGAGCTGCAGTCGCTGCGGGCTGAGCCCAGCCTCCCTCCCCTCATCCCCTCCCCTGCCTTCAGCTGTCTCGGGAGAAGCAAACCTGTGCGGCTCGGCCACGAGCTCGAGGGCAGAACTGGAGCGTGAAGGAACCTGTATTTTCCGTAAGCCTTAGGTCGGCGTCGTGTCCGACAGCCTGCCGCATCGGAGAAATGATACTGCCGCTTGCGCGCAGGCCTGTGGGCTGGGCTGCGGGGGGAGCTCGGAGCAGCCAGGCCGCTGTAGTAGGGCAAGAGGGAGATGTTGATCCCTGCGTTTCTTGTGAAAGCGAACTGTTTAAAACCTGGATTCTCCTGGTCCTGGTGTTGGGTGTCAGGATTAGATGGTTGTAGGAAAAAGAGGAGGGTAGAGCGATGGACCTTTCTTCTAGGTAGGACATGGAGTCAGAAGTCCCTTAAAATTGGCTTATGCCTTGGGATTCAGGAAAAAAGGATGGGAATTGCTACCTCTCCTTTCCATGGGAAGTTGTTCCCAGAGGATGACTGTTTTCCCAGCAGTGGGGTGGTGGAGGGTGTAGGTCAGGTGGAGGTGGTCACGGTCCCCTGTGGACATTCCCGAGCAAAGCCCCACTGTCCTGCTGCTGGCAGCAGAGCCGCAGGGTTGCTGCCCCCGCCTGGCATCGGCTCGCCCCTCCCTCGGGGCCAGGGCCGTGCTGGGGCACAGCCATCGCTCGGCTTTAGGGTGCCGGCCCTGTGCCAGGGCTAGGACCCTCAGGAATCCTTTGCTCAGGACAAGAGCCTCTGCTGCAGGCATTTCCCAGTGCCCATCAGACCTCATTCCCACATCCTGATCCTGCTATCTCACATGCTCCCACCTGGCACAAGGCATCTTAACGGAAGCAACGCCAGCCATCCCGGGACGTGGCTTTGGCCAGCTCGGAGAGGATCATCGCAATGCAGCCCCC
>NW_010272280.1:22698-22997 GCF_000690775.1 Eurypyga helias
TCCCAGCAGCTTTAGTTTGGGGCTGCTCCTCAGCTCGCCCCCAGACTCGGCACCAGCCACGATCCCAAAGCGGGGTCTGCAGCGAGCTCCCAGGGTGACTCCTGCCAGGCTGGGGCAGGCTCTGTCCCCCCCGCCTGCATCGCCAGCAGCCCTCCTGGCATGACTGGGATGAGCACCAGTGCTGAGAACTGGGAAATGAAGAAGTCGGGGAGGAAAATGAAGGCCTCCGTGGCTTTCCGCAAGTGTTTCATACAGGCACTGCCACCCCAGCAGTGGCAACGAGGCAGAGCTGGGGGCTG
>NW_010272280.1:23106-23397 GCF_000690775.1 Eurypyga helias
GCCCCTCTGTAGCTCCTGTGACTTAGCAGCCAGGAAAGAAGAGGCAAACCCTGGGAAACAGGGAATGTGAATCCCGGGCAGGCTCTGGCGGGGCTGGTGCTGCGCCAAGCGCTGGCTCCCCGGCACCGGTGTTCCCGGACCTCTGTGCAGCAAGGGGCAGGCGGTGCCTGGGTTGCTGCTCTCTCCCCGGGGGTGCTCTACCCTTCCTCCCCCCTTCCTCCGTCCGGCGAGCGCTGCCGGGAAAGCGACACAACAGGGCCCATTCAGCTCCCGTTCTGCGAGGAGAGCAAA
>NW_010272281.1:0-6369 GCF_000690775.1 Eurypyga helias
TCCTTCTTACCCTTCTTGAAAACTGAGCTTCCAGTCAACTGACACCACTGCAGACCCCCAAAATCATTGAAACATAATGGAGAGAGGTCCAATAATAACACTGGCCAACTCTTTCAGCACCCTGGGATGAATCCATCAACCTCCATAGATTCAGGTGCATCCACCAGGAACAACTTCAGAGTCAGCTGGGAGTTTATCATGCCCCCTGTCACAGGATTTCAGGGGTCACAGGGCCCATCATCAATGACAGAGGTGAAGGCAGCATTAAATACCTCCACTTTGCAGACATCCCCACTTGCAAGACGACCGACCTCATCAACTAAAGGAACAATGTTATTTCTGATCTTCTTTTTGCCGTTAACATATTCTAAAAAACCCTTTTTGTCCTTCACAGCGCTGACCTGCTTTAACACTAATTGAGCTTTGGCCATGTAAGTTTTCCCCCCTACAGCGGCAAGCAGCAACTCTGTAGTCTTATTGTATTGCCTGCCCTTGCTTCCAACACCCATAGGCTTCCCTTTTCCATCTAAGTTCTAGGAGATCCCTGCTTAGCCAAACCAGCCCTCTGCCCCACTTGCTTGATTTCTGACACTTCGGAATTGCCTGGTCCCGCACTCTTAAGAGATGGCTCTTAAAGTGACCAGCATGCAACCATTTTTAAACTTAGGTTGCCACTAAAGTCTTCCTATCAAACTGAAGTCCTCATTTTTATAATCCTAATCAAAGCAGAGAAGCTAAAAAACAAACAAAAAAAAGAAAACACCCAAACAAAAACAACCAACCCACAACCCCACAGCTACTTAACATGAAACAAAAGTATCCAGCTGACTTGGAAAATCATTCAGCTACCAAAAAACCCACAAAACATAGCTGTACAGTTTGGGATTTTCCTAGAACCAAGAAGTACTGAAGTTAAATCTGAGAAGGTACATCTTCAAGCCCTCGCATTGTGCAGCAGATCTGGAGCACTGCATGGATTTTATTTAGTTCAGCCAACATACAAGATTATCTATTATTGGACTGACGTAGGTAGTAGGGAAAAAAAAAAGGAGCGGAAAACCACCAAGGAAGAAAGAACATTATTTGTGATAACATTTTGTCAGAAAACACTTAACATCATCTTTTGTCCTATAAATGTATTTCCCTGTATTCAGCAACCACTGAAAAAACTGAAGTAGAATAAAAATGCATACAAGCAAACAAACAACAGCCAGGGAGAAGAGAGGTCATGCACAGTAAGCCTTAATGCAAACAACATACTCAAAGCGAATGTTGTTTCATACATGCAATTAAAACATATGCAAAACTCAAACAATAATTTACTGGTTTGTTAGACAAGGCAGTAAGGCAAACAGTTCTTTCTCTAGCTATTAAAAAGGCAATACAAAGCACGATTCTAGAAGTTAACATCTCACATCAATTTCCAAATACAGAGTAAGCATAGTTTTGCTCTAATTGCCACTTCTGAAGTTGGCTCAGTTAAGAAAAACTTCTTTAAAAAGGCTGCAAAACAATTCCAGTAAAAACATGTGTTGGAATGTTAGGTAACCTAGAGTAGGTGCCTTACATTCTGAAATGGGTGTATTTGCAGGCTGTTGTATTGAAAAAGTATCTGAAATGGCCTACATACTATTGTACAAGCTGCATGAAGTCTAAAATTGGAGGCATTTTGGAAAGCAATAGCTCAGATCTGGGTTTTTAAAGGCTGGCATGGTACATGCATTTAACACGGACAAAAAAAGCCTGTACATACATAGTAAATGCAAATCTTACTGACAAAATACTATTACCAAGTAACATACCAGACAGATTAGAGAGAGTTTACAGGAGCAGCTGACTTACTCTCAAGAACCAAAAGCAAACATCCACTTTCTAAGGTCACCTCAAACGTTTTATCAGCACAAAAGATGGAAATGGGAAAGAGATACTTGACCAATAACTATCAAAATCCAGATGTCAAACTAGGTAACTGCAGGAACTAGTTTTGAGAATTCATGGGTGTTTACAAAGGCACCAAGATCCGTAACTCAGTAGTAAGCAGAACAGGAATTGTCATCTCTCTTGATGAGGTTAGTTGGAGACAAATGCCCAAAAGAAGTTCTCTCTTGAATAGAATTCCCCATGTGGTGGAAGTAATTAATTTAATGGGGGCATGGGGAAGACTTCCAAAAGAAGCCAGGTGTGGATGACCAACCTGGTTTCCTATAAACACTTCACTGTGTTTTGATGCAAGAGCTGCCCAAGAATTCACTGGTGGCAGGAAAAAAAAAATCCACTGAAATATGTCTCTTAAAAAACAAACAGACTCCACCCAACTCTACTAATTATTTTTTCCAAATTTTTAATGCAGCAATTTGAAAGTGATTGGTATATGCATTATTGTGCCTATATACTATTGAGCTTATACACACAGTGCTCAGCGATGCTCAACATGCATTAGCAGAGCCTGTAGAAGCAGGAAGAGATTAAAGGCCTTCTTTAACAGTAGTTTCATTAAATAATCAAGCAGAAACACTAATTGGACAATCTCATCTGTTCCTTGTTGATTTCAGAAACATGACAAAAGACACAAAGTAATCTCCATGGTGACTGTTAGAGCTGGAGACTAAACGACTGAAGACGCAGGCAACGATATTTAATCTGACATTTATACCATTCCCTGAAATCTCTGGTTTAACAATAAAAAATAAGGCATTGAAATCTGAGATGAAGAAAAAAAAGACTCCTTATTTCTCCTGTTAGATATCAAGGTGGTGACACCGGAGACCTAATAGCTCCTATGCCTATTCAGTTTTCTCATTATGTCTTCCTTGTTATTTTCCTACCAAATTTCCCACTGCAGATGTAAAGGATGTAACTTGACTGAGGAAAGGTGAATGCACAGAAATACTAATATAAACAATCAGAATAAGGAATACTGAGAAGAACAACTTTTTTTCCTCCCCTTCCTGTCCTATCCCAATAACCTAGGAAGAACTCAGAGGGAAGCATCTCCCTTGGCAAAGGGAGAACACAACTGAGCTAAGATAGCAGATGTAAGTATTCAGAGTTTGAAGTCACTTTCTCACAGAAAAATATCCCTGTCTGGATTTGCAATGGAGAAATATTTTTGCAGTCCAGCAAGCTTTAACAACTTGAATTTGGACAGAAGGGGGAAAGAAACTTAATGCTGTGTTAATGCTATAGACTGCAAGACAGCATCTTACCATTACCACTAGAAGCCTGGATTTCTAATTGATTCATACTACTTCGCAGCCTCCTTAAAAACTACAACTACACGTTGTTACTTACAGTGAAACAAACATTTTAAGTCTTACAGACCAGGGATTCTCAAATTAAAAAGCACAGGAATCTCCAGGACATATTTGCTACCACCACCTTGTATCCTTTCTTCTCATGAGCATCATTACGTTTTTCAAATATTAGAAGTGGGATTACCCACAAAAGAAAAAAAAAACCATTCGGGATGACTCAGCTCCCCAACCAAGGTAGAAAAACAAAGAGCAGCAAATCAAAGCCCCTAGAAATTATTTGGATGCTTTTGCTCTGAGCAGCACACAAAATGCAGAATAATTTCTATCCCTACTTGGACAGACACTGCAATCCTCCAAGTCTACAACTCACAGATCCTGCTTCTAACCCTGTTCATCCAACCTTTGGAGGCATTCACTTCCACTGTCTCTTCCCTTAGTCCTGTCACATACATTTATTTGTGCACACACAGTTATGCCCTTCTCTTGCATGCAAAGCTGGTAGGAAAAGAGAGGTGAGCACATAGAATTGTGAACATATCCTCAGGCACCTAAGCACATTACTGCAAATGCATATAATTACAGAATAAATACTTACATATTCGGCATCCACAATACACAGAGAGAGGAAGGGGAGTATCATCTAAAGGTTGATTATTACTGCACTATTAGCTGAATATATACTTTATTCTTTCAGGCTTGCTTTCTGCAGGAAAAGCTATGAAAGTTCTTTCCCTTCACACAGAGAGAACTGCTTGTTCAATAGACAATCTTTATGAATTTGGTAACATCCCACAGATTATTAATTGAATCACAGTGCATAAATATAACACATATTCAGTAGATCTGAACACTTGACTTAAACATTTCCTCCATCCTCCCAATTTTTCCATATGATTGACATCTGTAATGAGCAACCAGAATTTTTTATACATGCACAGCTGACTGCTCAAAGCCAGATAACCTTAGCCATATACTTCAGTTTTCCTTTTCCCTCAGAGCTGCATGTTAAAATAAGTACATAAGTAATAAAAAAGTCATAGTAGCTCTATTTTTTTTTTAACAAGACCTACTGTCTTTCTAACTTAAGTTCAAAGCAATTTTGAAACTCCTCATGCTTCAGAAAGGTAAATCAAACATGATTTGTGATATTATGAGTTAGGAGAAAAAAATCTGGAGACTTAATATTTTTTCTAGTTGTAAATATTCTGCCTTAAACAGCTGAACAGGGGAAAAAAGTTCTGGTTTGCCACTCTTTCAGAGAGCCACTCTTCCTGTAACAGCTCAAAGCCCACTTAAGTCTGCCTAACCCCTGAATCCTCCAATACTTTAAGGGACTATCTATCCCTACACACCTTCTGTTACCTCTACCTGGCCCATCACATGTTTTACAACATCAGTCCCAAAATACCTCACAAATCTTACCTAAAAAGATTAACAGCATGGTAAAGAAATAAAGGTGCTTACTGTTCTTGAATCAGAGAAAGGATTGTACTCATCTAGCCCTGGAGGAACATTTCCTGTCACTTGTGTAACAGAAGGATCCTAGAAGAGAACACAGTTCTGTTAGTGTATGCACATGCACATAAGCAACAGGTCAACACTATATCATTACATCATATGAGACTCAGCTTCTGTTTCCATCTAAAAAAAGGTTTGTTTTCACTAAAAAAGCCTCTAAACATCCACCTCTTTCTCTGTCTCCAAAATGACATCATTTCATTCTGAGCTTCTTACAAACCTAGATTAACACAGTCTAAAAGAAACTCCATCTGTCATACATTTGATTTATAAGGAAAACAAGCTCTCAATAGAGAAGGGAAGAAAACTGTACCCTGCTAGGTTGGCCACTGGACCCAACAGCTACACACCAAAAAGCGCAACAGAAGAAAAGAGCTTTCTGTAACTTGAAGTTTTCCCCACCAAGAAGTATCTTCAACACCTTCAGGAATAGGAAGACCATTTCACCAAAAAAGCAGCTGAGGAAACAGTGTCCTTTAATACCAAAAGCATCTCTGGTTCAGCTTCTAACTGAACTGGTAAAATTAAGAAAAAAAAAAAGTGTAGTATTTTTTCCTCCAATGAACTACACAGTAAGAAAGACTGCTTAAGGTTTAGCTTGAAAAAGCTATTTCAGAACTGAAACATTTCTCTCTGCTAGACAAATGGAGCAGAGGTGCCCACTACCACAGATCACACTAACTTCATATGAAGTATTTATTCCACAAGATGCCTGGTTCCACCATGTTGTTTCTGTGCCTTAATTTAAGGTTTTTGTATCTTCAGAATGGAAGAATGGAAGAAAGGAAGAAGGGAAGGTTTTCTTGAAAATTAGTAAAGGTACTTACTCAATATGGTTAGCTACATTTACATAAATGTACAAAACAAGTGTAAAATATTTTGTAAGTACATCAAATATACCAAATAGCTGTAAATATACCATTTACTTTTAAATAAGTTACTTATAGATATACGTGTTTTCTTAATTTCAACAGTCTCGATCAACATTAGAAAACAAACGAGTGGATAAAGATGAGGAAGAAGGTAAGTATTGGCAGCTATATACATATACATTCATAGTTCCTTTAAAGACTGCTGCATGTAAGAGCTCCACCTGAAATATTAGTTTTTAAAAAAGAAATATGGAAAGTGACATAGTCTTATTAAAAAAAAAATAAAACTAGATTCTCAGAATCAGCATCTATTACTGCATTGACTTAGTCTTGAGGACAGTTAATCTTCAGATACAGAACAGTATTTTCTTAATAGCTGCAGTCAACTTATTAACAGATAGGAAAATAAAACAACAGGGCGGAGTATATATCAACTCTCAAATCCTGAAGGATACAGCAAATGAGAAAAGGTCTGGTTTTGCCATTAGCTACAGTCAAAAATTAATTAATATGAGACAACTCAGAAGTTTTTACTCTCAAAAAGTTTAAGACAAGAAAATCATTGATTCAAAAGCTAAAAAAAAGGTCACGTATTTTAATCAAATTCATGTGCATAAGCAAACATGAGAACTACCCTTCTAGTCACATAAGATGCTACCACTTTTGGCTAAACCATACATTGAGCTGCAAAGCAGTATTTTAATGGAGACTGAACAAGAAACACT
>NW_010272281.1:6400-7437 GCF_000690775.1 Eurypyga helias
GTATACAAAACAGTATGTTACATGCAATTCAGAATCATTTGACTTATACCATCATTAGTGATTTTGGTACAGCCTCCCTGGTGACTGTCTCCCCCACAGGTTTGCCATATTTTCTAGTTACCATCCTAAATTTGAATGCACTGTTCCAACTAACATATCATCAGGTCTTGCATAAACCAATGGACTGATTCAGTGTAGCATGTTTTCTCATTAAATTACTGGCACAAAATAATTGTGCAGATGACCAACAAAAACAAGGGGAAGAGTGTGTGTGTGAGGAGAATACGTGTTGTCAAAACTCAACTACAAATAATTTGAAACATTAAATAAGAAGATCGTAAAAGGTAAGGGAATAATTAAATATGACATTTGAATTATGTATTAGTACTGACAAGTCTAGTAAACAAAATCAAAAAACATGAACTTAAACCAAAGTTAATACATACAAGGTAATTCCATAATTCAATATACAGGATGGTAGAAAGTTGTACGCAGCTGGTAACTTTTAACTTACTGTGGTGAGTCCACCCAAGCCAGCAGCTTATCCCCCACCTAGTCATTCACTCACTGCCCTTCCCAGCGGGATGGAGGAGAGAATGAGAATGTCAAAAGCAAGTAAAACTTGTGGAAGTCGAGAAAAAAAACCAGTTTAATAAGGGCAAGGGGAGAGAGAAAGAAAAAAGGGAAAGAAAAAAAAAAAAAGGCAAGAAGATCCCACAAGTGATGCAAAGGCAATCACTGCCCCCCTCCCCCCAGCAGACAGATGCCAGCCAGCCTCTGAACAATGGTTACCTTGGAACACTACCACCACCAGTGTTATTGTCAAGCATGATGCTATGTGGTACAGAGTATCTCTTCGGCCAGCTGGGGTCAGCTGTCTTGTTTGTGACCCCTCACAACCTCTTGCCCAATCCCAGCCCACTCCCAGGGGGAAGCAGAGTACAAAACAGAGGCAGTCTCCACGCCGCAAAGGCACTGTTCAGGCACAGCTGAAACACTGGTGCCTTACTGCCGCGGTTTAACTCCAGCTAGCAAAA
>NW_010272282.1:0-5417 GCF_000690775.1 Eurypyga helias
ACCGTTCTATGGTTCTATGATTCTCTCTTTTCTTCACCATCCCTTTCCTCTTCTTCAGGAGATCCTTTTATATTGCCTTGGATATACAGCTTCTCCATGCATAAGTTCAGACAGAGACTTGGGGAGAGCATCTTACTAATCAGTAACATAGCCGCTATTGTTCTAATTGCTTTTGTATAGTTTACCCAGAAATATCCTATCCATGGCTTTATTTTAATTTCCCGCTGAGTATTTTTAACGTGGGGAGCTCAACTTTGACTCTCTCTCTGGTCAGATAGAGCAGTGTCCTGCTAAATATGAGGTGGTTTTTTACGGTCTTATCAGGGTCTGGGTATGTGATTTGGCATGCTGAAGAGCTAGGCAGGAATATTCTTTTTCTACAGTATATTCTACACCATTACTTGCAGTGATACTATGATACCCTTAAACCAAAAAGAGAGACCACTTAATTTGATATACTCTTCTTGTCCATTATTTGTATCACGTTCAAAGATAGTCCCATTAGAATGATGGGGTGCAAGTTCTCCACACAAACGAAAGATACTTGTTTACTCTTACAGCTCTCTTTCATCTGTTACTTAATATTCTTGGCTTTTCTCTCTTTGCTCTCTTCACTGTCATGTTAATGCAGCTGATAGTGAAGGCTGTCCTTATTTTAACCCCAGTCAATTTAGGTTTGCACTATCAAGCATCCAACTCATAGTCACTCCAGGATCAGACTTGTAGCTGTTTAGTAGCAATGTGGGTGCATTGCAGTAGCTTTGATGCACTGGCTGTCTGTTTCATTATTTAGCTAACCTTTCCTCTGCTTGCCATCGCTCTAATATATGTGTTTAGCTCTGTAAATATGCTTTACTACACTTTTTTTTTTTTAGTCTGAGATTTGGTACAATTGGTTTCCTTTCATATACATTCCTTACATGGGTTCTGTCTACTGTACTGATTTCTGATAGAAGATATAGCAGGGAAGTCTAAGCAGAGGGTTTTGAGTAAATTGAGATTACACAGTTCAGAGTAACTATAATGTTTCAGTTTTACACTGAAGTAGAACAAATGGCAGAACTATTAGCATGAAATTACGGTGTCTAAGGCAACTATTATTTGAAGATTAATCCAGTGCTATCCCAGAAGCTCTGGAAACTGGAATTCAGATGCTGCTGCTGTGCTAATGTATTACAAGGATACCTGTGTAAATTGGTTACTCAACTTACAAGTACCTTGGATTCTGTTGGCTTTGACAGGGACAGAGAAGAGATGGAAATCTTGCATGGTGAAGTCGCTAGGTAGAGTCATTGCACTGGTATTTAATGTCTTGTCTGGGTTCTGGTGCCACCAGTCCCAGATATTTAAAAGGTCTCAAGTTAATTCTCCAAAAAGCTTATGTTGCGAGATGCAGAAAACTAAAGCAAATTATTAAGGGATAAGGGAGTTTTATGTTCTATATTATGTACTTTTCTGGTTTTTGAGTTTCAAGGTGCTAATTGGGCTATGATTTTAAATGTTGGATTTTTTTTTTTTTTTAACATCACTGTTAGTTAAAAAGAGAAGTAGTCTTGGGTCTCACATAACTGCTGACCTTTGGCAGCTCTAACTTTAACCAAAGCATCAATTATTATAACAAGATTGAAATCATCAGAGCTGGCAAAACTGGTCTTTCTGATTACCAGTTTATTTTATAGGAATGATCCATTGTAGTAGGTCATCTAAAATGCTGTAAAAAATAAAATTGAATTATATGTTTCTTCACTCTTACAAAGTATTTGAGAACATGCTGTCAATCAGATATATCTCTTGAACATGTTCAGCCAAACCCTAATGAGTGACACGTTAGTCCATTTGCATGTGCAAAGAAAATGTATGTATCCAGAGTATTAGCGTGTGAGCTCTCTGCACATATATGAAAAGATTTTTGTTTCTTTCCATAAGGGATACTTTTATTTTACAGTGCATCAAAAGTAACCCAACTAAGCCTTATAAAGGCATATCACATCCTTTGACTTTGAGACTTACTTATTTCTTGGTTATACATCAAAACCAAATTCCAGTTCCTTGTGTTTTACTTACAGTAACATTTGTGTTTAGTTCTACAGGCTCCATCAAAGCTACACTCAATATAAGAAAACAAATTCTCTATTTTATAGCTGCATTAAATACGTTCCCCTAAAATGGTTTAGGGGGGTAGGTTTGGGGTTTGTTTTCTTGGGGTTTTTTTTGTTTGGTTTTTCCCCAGAGCTAGAGACTTTTTTTTGGTTTTAGTGCTCTGTATTTATGGTTGTAGAATGATCATTTTTCTAGTTGATTTCACACTGAGCTCTCTCAAAACTAGTTGTAATAGTTCCATGCTCTTTAAATCTTTTTCTTTCTATCACTGCTGTTACAATATATTATACTTTATATTCTTAATAATTCTGAGCTCTGTTAATGATTTGTTGGGGTTTAAGGGAGAGCGTCTGGGTCATTTGTATTGGTATTAGCTTTTTTTTTTTTAAGAATGGCAGATAAAATAAAGAATTCTAATAGTGGGAAAAAAATAGCAAGGGGTTTGTTTCATGGGGCGTAGATAAGACGGGCCAACAAATATAGCAATCTTGACCTATTTTTGGTTTTGTTTTCTAACTTATTTTTTTGGCCACTGCTTGCATGGTGTTGCATAATTAATGACGATTTGCTTGTTCTTGGAGGGATGCAGAGGATAAATGGGGTGTGTTTTTTCCTTGATACCTGGACTCCAGTGTTAAAGGCACTTTGCAAGTTACTTGTAAGCTGTTTTCATCAATCTTTGACCCAATTCAATTTAAAGATGCAAAATCAGAGACTCTGAACATCTCTGCAGGCTGGGGAAGTAGGATCTGCTTCCTAGCAGGTGCTGGGATATCTTAAGTCCCTGCTCAGCACGGGAACAAGTGAGGAAGCCAAACATCCCGCTGCAGAACTAGAGTTCTTTTGGGTCCGTGGTCATGACAAATAGGAGGAAGAAACCTCTCTCCTCTCAATAAATGAAACCCTAGTCTAGACTTTTTGTTAGGTTTTGAAGGGCGGGGTGGGGGTGGTCAGAAGTCACTGCTTTCCTTCACCCTTCCTTTACCCAACACATACACACACATGATCACTGACATAGGAACAGACAGTGGAAAAAACCTATGTTGCCAGAACCTCTCTTGAAAAATCGGAATGTTTATGCTAGAGTAATAGGTTGGGTCTGTGGGATGATCTCTAAGCAGATGATGGAGAGGGGGTGAAATAGGGAAGGGAAGATGGGGAATGGAGAGAGGGACGCTCCCCCATCCTCATATTCTGCTTGTTCATGAAGCTTCACTTTGTAAGGAACAATCTTGTTGCTTTTCCTAGACACCCAATATGACATGATCATGTATGACATCATCATACCTGATAGCGCAGGACTCAATGTTCTCTAAGCATCCTCGATTCATTATTGTATCCTAGGTTGGAACAGTACTGAGGAGCTGCCTTGAGGCTTGCTGAAGATTGTTGTGGCTTGACTATGGATAGTAGCAAGTGCCTCATATGGAGTTCAACATTTATGTGTTAAACATGGACCTGAACGCACTCCTGTGTCCAGTGCCTTGTTTACCAGGTACTGTTTAAGTTTCCTTCTTAGGTCAGCTTTTGCCGCAGGGGAAAACACTGTCTGTCTTTTCTTGCTCTGGGTTTGTCTGCTACTTTACTGCCTTAACTGAGTGCTAGTCTTCTTTGTTTGTTGGCAGGGCTCCTGTTTTCTAATGTATAGTTTCTTCTTTCTCTTTAGCAGCTGTGTATTCACAGACTAGTGTCATAACTTTGGGATGAAGAAAATAAATTTTGGATAGACCAAACAGAAGGCAGAGCTGTACTGAGCGGCAGACTTGTCTTTGCTTTCTGCTTGAAGAGTTGAACATGGAGGGTCTTGTTCAGGCTTGTGATAATAGGTACTTGCTGAGAATGTGCTTCCATGCAACAAAATAACTCAAATAGTTATATTTATTGAATATTTCTACTTCATTATACTTACACTGAACTGGTCTGCTTGTGAAAGTCATATAAGAGCACATGTGAGCAAATCAAAGGTTTCATTCCAGACTCCTTTTTGCTGAGAATATTATTCTGAGGAGTGTGGTCTGAAGGACAAAATCCCTGAGTTGTGGCACAAACTGGAGAAGATTTCACAGTGAAAGGTCAGAAGAACACACTACAGAAAGGTGAAGGCAGAGGGCAAAATGGCCCTCTGAATGAAAGGTCTGATTTTTGTTTGATGGATTTACAAGCAGGCAGAGCAAATGAGCAACTTCATAGAGCAAGAGAAATAAGACCGTGTCCTTTACTGCAGCTTGTGTTTTGGCACCCCTCTTTCTCCTCATTACCAGAAGAATAATTCCATGAAATGTAGGTTTTCTGCTGAATGCCTTCAGCATCTGGATTTAAGTACATCTGGGTAAGACTACTGTACCATGCTTCTTTTGAAGAGACATGTTTTTTTCTCACTACGTGCTGCAAGTATCCCATATGTGATGGATTGTACATGAGTATGTACATGAAGTTACTCTCTTTTGGCTTCCTATTGTAAGCAATCCAAGAAAAGTTTACAGCTTTTCACCCTTATAGGTTTTTTCCCATCCTCCAGGAGGCTATAGAGGTGATGTTGGTGCAGGTCTTCCTTTGATTCAAAATCTATCAATTCAAATATACGTATTTTTAAACTCCATAGTGCTGTCATAAAAGAACCTTTGCAATGAGATGTTTTGAATTGGGAAATACTTGAGATATCAGACTTCATCTTTCAAAGTCACTAAATTTTGTAAGTTATTTTCTTATATATTTTTTATACACATTAGATATGTATAAATACAGATCTAGTCCTTGTTGTGCTCTTCCAGGGCTTTGTTAAAGTGCTAAACACTAGTGTCCTCAGGCAGGATTTAAAGTCGAGTGATGTTACTAAAGTAAAGCCACCAAGGGTGGCTTGTTTACATCTCCCATACAAAACAGTTGGTGTAGGTGATGTTTTGTCAGTGGGGTAAGATGCTGAAATGCTGTGTCCAGGAATCATGACATCTATCTATTTTACAACTATCCTTTACCCACCTTAGCAGTTTCTAGTGTTAACATCATGTCTGTTTTATTTTTAAATATTTTTCATCCTATTATTACAACTGGTTGATACCTTTTATTTTGTAAAGCATCCCTCACATAGGATCTGCCATCACTCCAAGGATAGCACATGCAATCTGGTGTAGGTGTAGAGGTGGAAAATGGAAGTGGAGTGGAAATGGAGCACTTCATAGAATCATAGAATCGTAGAATGGTTAGGGTTGGAAGGGACCTTAAAGATCATCTAGTTCCAAGCCCCCTGCCATGGACAGGGACACCTTGCACTAGACCAGGTGGCTCAAAGTGTTGTCCAACCTGGCCTTGAAGACATC
>NW_010272283.1:0-493 GCF_000690775.1 Eurypyga helias
GATACAGCCCAGGATAATCAGGATCTATAAAGTGGTGCTTAAGACTGGAGAAAGTCTAAAGGCATTTCTACTATAAAGCTGTTTAAAATCAAGGTCTTCCTTTCCTGCATGCTGCATTGTTACCATTCATGGTGGAGGAAGCAGGATTGAACAATCAAATCTTGCTTGCTTGTCCTCTGTCTCCCTATAATGCTTTATTACAGAACTCAATTAAGAACAAACTTTTCCCTCTCACTGTCTACAAGGTCTCATCTGCCATTCAATATTTATGAAATATTGAATTTAAAGCTGCAGGATTTATTACAACAGTATTTTAAAACATTAAATGATGGCGCAGCAGCTCTAATTAGAAATGCATAGAGTTTTCTGTGCGGGTGGAGTGGATGCTGCAGTTTACAAACAAAACAGCAGCGGGGGGGGCACAAGATAGAGGCATAAGGAAACATTCACCAGCAAAGTGTTTCCCACTCACAGACACAGGGTTCAGAAAACA
>NW_010272284.1:0-457 GCF_000690775.1 Eurypyga helias
GATTAATTTTGAATTTAGATTTTTTGAACTTGGTAAATATTCCTAAAGACACTGGAACAAGCACTCCAAAAATATGTCGAGTATGTGTAATTTCACACACAGGAGCACCTGTCTACAGTTGGTTTTACTGTTCTGATGAGCATGTGGACTACGGCAGCATGTGGTATGTCATGGAACATTTGAAACACTTCCCAGGCTCTGGGGAAAAGCAGTTCTGTGCATTTAGCGTCTCAAAAACAAGCCCTAAACGAGCCTGTTGGTTTCTGCAGTGCTGTGCAGATGTGTGTGCAGCCGAAAAGATGCTGAATGGTTCAAAAAGGGCTAGCCTAGGTTTACCTAAGGAGTCTTAAGGAATTTGTATTATGGCCATAGTTGAGCTGGATGTTTGTTTTCCTGTGGTAAGAGGAGTTTTTGGGCTGGCTGCCCCAGGTTGGAGCAAACTGTCTCAGAGAAGGAG
>NW_010272285.1:0-8867 GCF_000690775.1 Eurypyga helias
CTGCACTCTGGGTTGACTTTGCATGGCTTTTCCGCAATAAACACCTGCGCTGCGTACGGACAGAGACCTCTCGTCAGTCATCTTTAGGTCAGTTTAACGGCTTTAACGTCAGTTTGCTTCCCACTGTCTTACCTGGCCGCAACGCTCTCACTGCGGGCAGCGTTCCGTGTAATTAAAACCAGCTCCGTGATTGCCGTGTTCCTACAGAATCACAGGAGAGGGCTGGGCTGGAAGGGGCCTTAGGGATCTCCCAGTTCCATCCCCTGCCATGGGCAGGGACACCTTCCGCTGGGTGAGGTGCACCGGGTGGGTGGCAGGGGTCGGGTCTCGTGCTGTTAAGCCGAGGCTGTTTTGGCTTATGTGGAAGCCTTTATCCAACCAAAACGCTTACAAAGTGGAGTTGCTCCCAGGAGAGCATCGGGAGCTCATCTTAGTACCTCCAGCTGCTGACGCAGGGTAACCTCTACAGCCATCAGTAACGTCCTTCCACAGAGGAACTCTGAGACCATCTTTGTGCAAGTTCATCCTTAAACCAACGCGCAGCATGTGCCTTCTACAGCTGAGCCCAGGCAGTCCACGGTGTTCGGGTGTGCTAGCCGTATCAACGGTCATTTCTGGGCTTGGGGAGGGGTTTGTTCAGATACAGATTAACGAACAGTCCCAAGGAACCAGTACCTTCACCAGGAATGTGCCTACACAATACCAATTACCAGCTGGATTTTATCCAAACCACACGGCAGGAGAAAGGAGCTTTGACGTTAACCTCCGAGGAGGAGAGATTTTTATGTTACAGACTTAAATTTCCTCTATAATGCTCATGCATATTCTTTCCAACAGTAAAACGGTCGTTTCTGCTGTACTTGGGTCCTACAGAAAAAATCAAGGGCTGCTCCTGCGAGAGTTTCCCCTTCGTTACACAGTTCACAGATAAGGAAGGCACAAGTCCTCCTGCCAAGGAACGAACAAAACATCTACTTATCTGCTGTTCTGTCTGTACCTTTCAATACCTGAAAGAGGCGCAAGGTCTCGGTGAACTGTAGGGATCTGTGGTTCACATCAGTCTCGGTCGCAGTTCGACCCGATGTTTAGTAAGATAACACCACCGCACACGAACTGCGGCTCACACCGGGCCCAGACGCACGCCGTATACACAGCTACGCCTAAACACAGCCTGCTGCCACAAATGCTTCCACACACGGATGCGATTCGCTGCAGACGCGTTCAGTCACGTTTCTGATATTCGTGGTGTCTCCAGCAGGTCATTTCTCACAAGTCTGTCGGGCCGCTGCCGGCTGCGTAGGGCTGGGGTCGGGAAGGCCGAGGCACGGCTGGAGCCGAACCCGCCGAGGGGTGCAGAGTAATACGGAAGCTCCTGCGGGTATGTCAGCCAGGAAAGGAAGGTCCAAGGAGGCGTAACGCCCGCGATGAGCCAGACTGGCAAACTGGTCGTTACTGATGCAGGGCAAACTGGCCATAGAGTCCCCACAGTCCAGTCAATCACTGGCCACAAGAGCTAACGAGGTGGATTTATTTGCAGTATGAAACCCAGCCTTCCCAAGGTAGCTCAGCTCCCAACGCCCTACTTCTTCTCAGTTACAATCAGAAAAGGAAAGCCTGTCTAGAAAACACAACTATTTGTTTCTTCAGCCCAGGGGGATTAGTGAAAGAGCAAATTCTGGATTCACTTTCAACATACATGCAACATCTTCCAGTTTGGTCCTAACTGTGATTTATTTTTCCCAGCGCTCCTAAACCCTTATGCTGCATCAGCTGGCCGAGCCTCACTCGGGAGAGTCACAAAGTGACTGTGCAAAGCCTCGCCGAAATCCACCCCTTCCGACACAGCAGGAACTATACAGTCGATTTGGCACTCCTCAGTTCAGCAATGTCCGTTTCCATGCAAGGGCTGACCGTGCATTAGCATCCTCACCTCTTCATTGCCAGCAACTACGAGCTGCTGCCTACACTGCTTAAGTGCTCGTTAGTAACGTGGTGTTTTAAACAGCAAAATGAGCGAACAAAGCACCGGTTACCACACGGACCATTCCTTATGGGAGCGTTTCATTCCTTCGCAGCAGGCACACAGCAGGGGCACAGCAGCATGTTCTCAGGGAAAACAGTTACAATCCAAGGATCTGGCACAAGTTTTGTTTGACTTCATCCAGGTATTTGTCAGGCAGCAGCCTAAACTTCAGTAAATTTTAGAGGGAAACATCAATTTGAGATTGTTGCTCTGGCCAGCTCACCCCGCTGACCGCTCGACAGTGCTCCTGGTGAGGCATCTGCTAGAGGGTCACTCCCTGACACGTTTTACTTGAGGCAGCACTGACAAAAAGCTCAGAGCTGAGCTGTCCTGCAGTGCCCAGCACCATGCTGCAACAGCCAGAACACACAGAACTCAGAACACAAATAGTAAAGATAAGGAAGTCACAAATTAATTCTTACACTGTTAATATCATAAGAACCAACTATGAAAACTTCTAATAATAATAAAAAAGCAGAACATCAGGTAGTTGTAGGGGTTTTTTGTTTGTTTTTTAATTAATCTTACAAGAGGTGTTAATTTCAAAAAACTTACAAAATATATTCAAGTGTGGAGTTACATTACTGATAAACCAGCATTTCTCTATAATGTGCTTTCCTCCAATCAGGATAGGGAAGCGTATGCATACCAAAACCCTCAGAACAAACCCTTCGTACCATCAGATAACTCTTCTCCAGGCCAAGAATCAGCAGAAGTATTGGAAGTCAATTTAGCTGCAGTATGGCAAAAGATCGAAGCAGCACAAAGGCAGTGACTGACCAAGACAGCACAGGGGGTGCACAGAAGAGATCTATCAAGCCTTCAGTAGCCACAGTTCGGTGCGTAGAAGTGCTTAGTTCTTAATTACTCAGTTGTAAAACTGATTTAATCCAATAGCGACATTATCACTCAGTTTGCGCCATAAAAATGTTTTGTGAACCAGCATTTTCAGTTAAGAAGAGCCACAGCTAATCGTGGGAGCACTGAATCCCTCCAGGCAACCCCCACCGAAGATGCTGGGAAGAGGCAGTGCGGAACTGGCACTTCTCCCTAGGCTGAAGCAACTGTGTTCTAACAGGCTTCTCCCCAAACCCCTGTGTACATACCAAGTCCAACTCCAAGTCCCCATCTCCCTGCGGAGGAGTTTAACCTGGGTTTGTGCAGCTAGGCCAGTCCGTAAGCTTCCTAAGTGACATTCCAGGTAGAGATGGCTCGTTTGGTTTGGCTGGGGGTTTTGCACTATTAATTGCAGAAGTCAGATGTAAAAGCAGCCTGAATTAGAGTAGCATGAAAATAATTGAGTAACACTTGCTTGAAACATTGCCTCATATATTCTAAATCTCCCAATCTGTCTAAAAAAAGCTTAAAAACTACTATACAAAATGAAACTTAAATAAAAATATGCATGAAGCGTTTATTCCCAGGACAACATTACCCAGACAGAAGCGGGTCCTGGTGACTGCCTCCAACAGACAAATGCTGCCGCTGCACCCAGCGCCACGTTTCAAAAGTCAGAACCTGTTTCGTGTACGCAGAGCAGAGCTGTAACACCGCCCGCATCACCATCAGCAAACGAAAACAGAAGAGCACACCACGCCAGCGTCACAGCTCAACAACGCCGCATCAGTAACAGCAAATTGAGGGTTTTCTTGCCAAACTTGTAGAAGAAATACAAACATATTGCATATTCTGTTAAGAATAAACAGTAATTAAATAGAGCAATCCTTTCTTCACTGCATACAGAAATAACAATGTATTTACAGTATTTACAGGTATAAAAAATCCTGGACTTCTTGCATTGTTTTGCAGGAATTCACATTCTTCAGGCTGAAAAAGTTACAAAACAGTTCAGAACATAAACAGCTTCTGAACAGAGACAAGTTGCTAATTCTAACTTACTGATGTACAGACTGGAGCGCCTTCAAAGGAAATACACCCACCCACGTCACCTGAACGTCCCACCGTCTGGGGACTGTATCGCAAACTCCCGACAGTTCAAGATGTTTTACATGAGTTAAACGTTGCTCATTTTCACAGTTTTCCCTGATTTGAGTCATAAAACCAAGCGAGCTGCAGCAGTAACTGCTTTTGTGTTCAGGCTGCTGCTGTCACTGCAACATGTGCCACGATCAGTTACGAGTTCCCCTTCCGCATTCTCAGCTACAAGCCAGCGTCCTCTCCCACACGCGGGTAATCGGCAGCGTACACCAGCAACGAGCTCCCGGGTTAAGATGGACAGTCTTAACCTGCAGTCTTGGCAACTATTTTAAAGCAGTTGAAAGCTTAAAAGCAAGACACACAAAATAAACCCCAGAATCAATGACTAAACATAGTAGTTAAAAAGAACATGAAAACTACAGTAAAGATCTGCATGAGGAGGTGACATTTGTGTTCAGAGCTGTTCTTCCACGTTGGAAATAATCGAAGCACCTGTTCTGAATAACAGAACTGAAGTTACAGAATAACAGTACTGAAGAGACAGACTGAAGGCGTCACATTAATGCACATTTTCAGCGTCACTTTCTTACAACAAGGTTTCCTGAAAAGACAGCAGGGACTCCAAACCTGCAGACTGTACACAGGGAAAACCACCCCAAACTCCATAGCAACAGGATTAACAGTTAAAGCAAACAGATACCCTGTAATTGACCTATTTCTTACACTCAAGACTTCAAAGAAAAATGGTCGGTTTGAACTCCTCTGCATGCACGTGACGAGCCGTTGGCACAGGAGGTCCGAATCGTTCACCATGCCCGACATCCCAACAATGTAAATTAATTACAGCCAAAGTCTGATAACCTCAAGCCAAAATGAAACCTGATGAGATTTAGTCCTTTTGTAGGACTTTTGGAACAAGGAAGGTACCATTACCTTCACAATAGATTACTTGGGAAATTACACACACAGGAGCTGTACGTGCTACTTTCACACACAGAAATCATTGTCAATCTTTTCCAGTCTCTAACAAACACGAGTAGGTTGCTTTGAGAATTCTATCTTGTCATGGTTTACTTCTACATGCCATAAGCGTCTCCTTCAAAATGGGAAGATGCTACCGTAAAACCAGATCTTTTCAAGTTGAAAAAAATCACATTTGGTCAGAATTGTAAATCAAGAGGATTTTGTGTTCACACAGTAATTTCAGCGTTACATACAAGCAGTCTGGAAGCAGCAGCACAGCTGCACGTAAGGCATTTTAGGAATGATTCCAACACAGCTCACCGCCTTCAGCATTTTATTACGTTCAACACCAGCAACCTCTCACATTTTACCATCATTTACTACTAAACTCATGGTGACTGGGATCAACCCCGAAACATCTGCAGACCTTTCCCTCACGACAGACGCAACAGGAAGAGCGAGCGTTTCCCACGCGTGGAGCACGGCTGTCCGTACAGCTGACGTCACCACGCCGAAGGAGAGACGTCGCTCCCGTAGCCGATCCTCATGAACTGGCCCAGTCCTGAAAGCGGAAACAGTCGCTGGCGATCTTCCACACTGTGTTGGTAGGCGTGGCTTGTGCTGTCAGCAAGAAGTTCTGATTGAAGTAGCGCTGCTTGTCGCCGTCAAATTTTACTATCCCGCTCGTCACCACGAGGACTGTCGTCTGGCCCTGAGTAGCTTGCTCTTCACAAGGAGATAAAGCGTAAAGAAAACCACTCAAAGACTAACAGGTAAGGAAATAGGAAGCGTACACCGTCAGTTCTGGTTATATCAGCTATAGGCCAACAACTGGGTACAGAGTCATGGAAAACAAAGCTTTTTTGCATCATTTCTCTACAGACAAGGGTGTATTCGCTGGCCAACACTGCGTTTTAATGGCTTTTCTATTTTCATCTCATGCTGTTCATTTTAGAGCACTATAACAAAGACCTGAATTATTGCTTAGAATAAGCTCTCATTATTTGAGATATACATATATATTCATATTTAGCAAGTTGCATACACTTTTTTTCCCCTCTGTTCTAGAGTGTATCTTTTTCACAGCAGAGCAAAGCAAGCATGCTTGACCACAGGCTTTTTCCTTACTCGTATTCCCAAATTATCCCTTAGAGGTTTATAAAATAACTTCTCAAATATATAAGCCTTTCTTTAGCAGCTGTGTATCAGAAATCTTAAGAACTTAACATCTGTTCTAGATGTAAAGAAACCAAAGTACATGCCCGTCGATGATCTGTTCCACATTACGCTGCAGGCTGTATCAGAGGCTACAGCAGAGAGCTCTTGGCTCAGACACTGCCAAGGACAACATAACCTGAGAAGCCAGACTTTCCATACATGAAAAAACATCACATCTGAATAGGAACTTAACAAGAAAGTGCCTAAAGTATTTTCCCAGACACAAGTGTGGAGTTGCTGCATCTCTTGATTTGCGCTTTACTGATGCACAACTTGACGTTTCAACCCTCAGTATTTTCTCTCAGCTTGTTCCAAAAGAAATATTAAGCACTATTATAATTGCAGTTCACCTTCAGCAGCTACAAACAGACTGAAAAATGAGCCAGTGGTAATATCACCTTACCGTGAACGGGCTGGCAGTCCAACACATTAACCTGGAATTCACTAGATGGCAACATTTCAAAAAATTTGTTCAGTTCCTCCTGCCCGGACATTGCGTTACCATTCCAAACTAACGTCGCTTTGTCCAAGTAAAGTCTCGTTAAAGCCTGAGGGATCACAAAAATGCGTATTTGGGGAAAATGCGTAGACACATATAGTGCACAACACAGAAAACTGTATTCTTTGAATCCTTTTGTTGTGAATTACTGTTACTCTGACAGACCAAACATGAAATATTGGTTCCTGAAATATTAGCTCCCTTTAACAGTCAGTGCTGCTGACCAGTGATTGAAACACAGTCTCCTTTGCAAGCTGCAGTGACTCACACCGCTCCAAATTTAAATACTGATGCGATTCCTTTAACAAACCCAGTGACAGAACTGAACCAGTTGCTAGCAAAAGCACAGTGCTACCTTTCCAGGCTAAGTTTATCAATAATTTTTTGGGGGGAAAGGCTGTGTGGACTCAACACAGATTATGTCAGGAAATTATAATTTCAGGTTAAAAAAAGGCAAATGAGACCAGGAACAGTGTAAACTTAAGAAGGAGGATTACAGGGGCACACCTGAACTTCCACATTGTTTCATAAGCTGTAGCAGTTGAGCAATGGCCTAACTCTCCTTCAGGCTGTCGATACATCTCTGCCTGACCTACCTAACTGCAAAGTGACTATGAAGCAGGCGAGCAACAACGCACCAGCTGATTCTAGCTATTGTTAAAATATCTACGTACCCTTCTTCTTTTATCCATTGTCTCATAGTAGATGTTGATAAATTCATCTGCCGCTCTACAAGCTTGATCCACGTAGGTTTTGAAATCCTGGAGAGAAGAAACCATACCAAATCACTTAAGCTAGGCAACTTCACGCAACATCATCTATGCAATTTCTTCACCAAGTTACTTTGGTCTTTTCCATCCTGACTGAAAGATAATGGCAACTAACGTTGAGATTGATTCCAAACCCCTTTTCTGCTTACCAGCTTTTAGCCAGGTGACAGTTGTAGCATTCACTTTGAATGCTGATATATTTATTGCATTTAAATTGTAAATATTTATGCTGAAAGATGATGGCTACAGCTGGCTGCAAGTGGCATGAACATGCAAGTATTCAGTGAAAATATTTGTTGCTGTGACGGCTGTTCTGAGATAAAGCTAAGGAACAAGAGTTACTCAGCTTATTTCTGAAAATTAGCAGGAACCCCATCACAATGCCACCATAGTATCGTTTCTTAAAATACCTTTATATATATAAAAAATGTAATAATATCTTTAACTGAATATATAGATACAAAAATGGAAGACAGAGAACATGCAGACTTGATGGATGCATTTAATGCACTATGGTTTTTAATGAATACACACCAGAACTATCACAAATTCCTCCAGAAACATTTCTATTCAGAGAAACCTCCACACTGCAAAATACTTACCAGCCTATCAAATATCACCACAAAACCAAATACTCTCATGTTATTACACACTATTCTTTTGATCTCCCTCTGTGAGGACACGAGCCTGTTCTTTACCTTCCTCAATTTGAGCCCGCGAGCCAGTTCCAAACAAATACAACAAAGTAGCCTTAATGACGCAGTATTCCAGCAGGTGCCAAGAGAAACTGGCACCAGGAGACAAAGAGTATTAGGTTTTCCGCTAAGGAAACACTGATTACAAATCAGGCTGTACTTAGAGCAGATGGCTGTTATCTCCCAGTCAGCACACGCTTGCACACACACACTTTCTAACCAGCACCCAACACACCGCCATTTATCTGCCATACAGAACGGGTGTGAGGGAGAGCAAGAGTAACACGGGGAGACTGGAATGAGCTGCTAGGGTACCCGCAGTATAAGTCAAATGGAAAATAAGCTTTGTTAGTTTTGCTACTCCAGACAAGTTCTTTATAGCCATAGCCCAGAACACATTTTTAAATTCTGGGAATAAGTTAGGTTGGAAGAAGCTTCATCTAGTCCAAACCCTCCTCAAAGTGGAGCCAACTTCAGAGTGGAGACATCCATCTCTGAGGATGGAGATTTCAGTTTCTTCGGGCTCCTGTTCCCATGTCTAATCATCTCACCTGGGAATTTTTCTTCCTAGCATTTAACAGGAAAGCCATAATTAAAAAAAAACAAACCGCCCCAAACAAAACACAACCCTCGAAGACGCCGGGGCCAACCCCAAGAAGTCAGTCGATGACACGGCCCCTGCAGCATCACACGAGCCGCCTGGCCTCGGGCCTCCGCACAAGGAGGGCGCTGGTCGCGCCCGGGAACGGCCGGGGGGGGGT
>NW_010272286.1:0-860 GCF_000690775.1 Eurypyga helias
AGCCCTGGCACGCGGTGACGGCGTCTGGCCGTCCTTCCCAGCCTGGGTGCCACCAGCGAGCTGGGGTGCCAGCCCCCCGTCCACCTGCCCGGCCTGGGGGGACGGGGCAGCCTCTGGCCATGAGGCAGTGCTGGGGCACCTGTGGGCAGGGGGAGTCGGAGGCGTGTGGACATTTCGGAAAGGGGAGGAGAGGTGCAGGGCTGTTGCGTCAGCCCGGCTTTCCTAAGCATCCTTCCGCTGCCGGCGAGGCTGCGGCGCGAGCGTTGAGGGGGGGAGCGCGGGGGCGTTTCCTGGGGGTTGGGGACTGCTCTCCCTTAAAGCCAAATTTTCTTCCAAAGCTCCCACAGGGAGGAGGTGAATCCACACCTGGTCCGTCTCTGGCTGGGTTTCAAAGCATCCTACCTCCCTGGGGTTTTGGGATGTCTGTCTGAAGGATGGAGCAAAGCCGGAAATATCAGTGGGGACCCTGGCAGGGGGAGGAGCAGTGGCCCACAGCATCAGCTGGTACAGGCCCTCATCCTAAAATTGGTACCTGCTCAAGTCCAGCCCGGCTGGAAACACACCCTGCCCTGCCGGCTGCCTCGGGGCTGGGTAGCACAGCTCCTGTACCAGTGGAATGAGGCTGGAAATCCGGCTAGCCCAGGAAAGGGAACGTGAGCCCAGCCGGCAAGGAGTGCCCAGTGTTGGCAAACATCGCTCGCCAGGCCCTTCCTTGGCACTGCGAGCACAGCGCGGAGTAAAGTCCTCTCCGCCCCGGCAACGTGACGCTGGTTCTCCTGCATCCCAGCTCCTCCCGCGGCTGCCAGGGCAGGGGGGTTATTCCCATCGAGGGTGAGACGCACTCGCATCGCTCAGGGAGT
>NW_010272287.1:0-25753 GCF_000690775.1 Eurypyga helias
CGACAATAACCTAGAAAATCTAGCAGTATAAAGACATGATTCTTTCCTTCTGTGCGTGTTTTTTATCCCGGTTGTCGCAAGACGTTTTACTTTCAACCTGATGATGAAAAGAAGTGGGCAGATGATCAGAGGAAAATGACACCAGGTATAGCATAACACAACATTAGTATTTGAATGGCTCTATTTTCTCTCTTGCTACATCGTACTAGATGCAGAGGAAGGAGATGTGGGCGTTTGGGGAGCTGATTGGCATGGATGGGTTGTGCTCTTTGTCATATGCTCCTTCTTGACTCATTCTGGCGTGAGTATCTCTGTGGCAGTGGGACTGGAGAGTCCATCCATCTACTATGCCTTAGAAGAGCTAAAAAAGGTGAAAGAAGCACCCATCAAACAAAACACTAGAGGAGCTATTAGCTCATCCACTCCTATGGAGCATTAGAACTCTGGTCAAACTTTCATGGCAATCTACTGAGGGAGCTGCTGGATTTGAGAGGCAGTGTCACATCTCCCACTCTGTTCCTCAGACACGTCACTGTCTCCAGAATCAGTCACAGTTTTTGGTGTGGTCTCACTCCTAGAGGCCATAACCTGGAGCAATCCAGAGAAAAAAAAATTAATGTATCGTGTAAATGGTCTTTGGGAAATAAGTTGGGTGTTGTCTATTGCAAGCTAATTTGTTTCCTTTGAGTGTTGTCTCCTGAATACACAAAAATATCTTGCTCCTTTCCTTTGGAGATTGCTCCTCAAAACTGGGTTCTGTTTGTTATAGTTTGACTCTTTACCTTCGCCTTCTACCCCTTTGGGCCTTTATGTTATTTATAAAAAAAAATTCCTTTTTCTCCCTGATAGCACATGGGATGGGTGACTTTCAAATTCATGTCTAGAATATTACAGGTCTTCAGAGTTCACATCTGCTGAGTGAGCATCAGGATTTTTTGTACTTCACCTTGGTTTTGCAGTAGCGTTGACCGAATTAAGTGGGCTTCCCTTTCAAATGCCTTACCTGGATGTTGTCAACAGCAGAATTGTGCCTTTAGTGAGTATTTGTATGACAGCACCTCTGCTTCCAGGTGATAAATTATTTCAGTATATTGAAATATAGGTAAATTTGAAAAATAAAGAACCTCCTGTTTTCGGAGAACTTGGAATTTCAATGAAAGGCTGTATGGTACAAAAGTGATATGTTGTAAAACCTTGCTGTACTGAAAGTAGAGAGCACTGAAGCTGGAATAAAATTACCCACATGGGTATTTTTAATAAGTTCAATAGTGTGTTTCCCTGCCTGTTTGAGAAAATAAATCTCTTGCTTTCAGAGCACCTTGCTTATATTACTTGGAATAAGGTATGTCATAGCTCAAGCGACATTATCTTCAATCAAGGAAGCAATAGCCTTTTTTTCTTCTCAATTTAAAAAAATTACTAATGTAAAAGCACTCCTGATGAAAACTGGTTCAGCTAAACAGAAATCAGCAAATCACACCTGCCTAAAGCAGTGCTTAAAATTTATATGGTGCCCAAATTATGGTTCACCCAGATCATCATTATGCAACAGGTTTTTTTCTGAATCAACCTGGCATGCAGGCAGTGTCCCTTTTCTGTTGGAATAGGGTTTTGCAGAAGCGCGGGATCCATCTGCTTGAGACTCACTGTAGCAGCAAAGCCATACACGTTAGTGCAAAGTGTAAATAATACATTAGTGTGCAACGTAAGAGGCCTTAATGGTGGAACTGGACATGCCAGGTGGTGTAAGGCCAAAGGAGAAAGCAAACTTTAGTACTGGTAAAGGCCAGCAAGTAACAGTTTCTTCCAGATTAGCATTTAAAAAAAAAAGAAGCATTGTTTGGATTAAATAAAATTACTACAATTCTTTTGTAGGAAGCTGCTTTAATTGCTATTTTGTTTTCATAAGTCACTGCATAAATTATATCTTCTCTATAAATGCTCTCTGTTTTTGGCTTTGCCCCCTGGGGTTTTAATTTATCAGACTTGTCATTTCTTGAATATTATCACAGATTGAAATGTACAGTAGACACCTGGAGGCTTTTACTTTTTTCCATCCTTGGGCTTTGTAGAAATAGGACCATCTGGCCTGTAGGTCTGGAAGCATCAACATTCACTCATTAAATGTGTCTGAAGCCCTCACTTTCAATCTGCCTCATTTAGCTACCTTAGGACTGTAGTTAGGTGGTCTGTTGTTTTCACCTGTTGTTTACAAGCCGTCTAAATGTGTGCTCCAAACTGGAGGCAAACGTCTCCTACACCCACCTCCATCTTCATGTTTCGTTATGGCTTGGCTATTCCTGGAATAAGAATCTGGGGATAAGGAATGGTGATATTCCTAAAATTTCCGTTACTGTGATGGTTATCAAATATGAAGCCTAAAGAGGACCCCTCTGGGTTATGTAGTGGATGCTTCTCATACCACACACAGCAGTGGAGTGTCTACTTGCAGTAACAACTGCTGGTGAAGTCCCCTGAGGGGTGAGCGGTGCAAACCTTTGCCGTGTCAAACGGGACTCACAGGCCCGCGCGTTACTGCCAGCCTTGGCAAGAAGGCGTTCAAAGGAAAGAGCTCAGCTCTCTGGTTTCTGGGAAGGAGCACAGTTTTCATGCTGGAAGGGAAATCGTGTTCTAGTTGTGAACTAAGTGAAGACTGTCATCTTGCAGAGTGTCCCTGGGAGAAGTTAGGAGCCTTGTTTTGATTATTAGCAGCAACTTACCTACCTGTCAGGAGATGGTGACAGGCACAAAGCCCTCTCCTATTTTGCTTGCACTGGAAGAGTTGACAGCAGCTTATTGTGAACTCTGCAATGATGTAATTGTGCTGTCTTGCTACTCTTTTTTTTTTTCTTCTCTCAGTAGTTAATAAATACCTTATTGAGAGTGTAACATTCCAAACAGAATATCAAAATGATTAGCTCTTTCCTGTGAACGTATCCCCTCGTATGAGTGACTTTATGTTCACTGAGGCTAGTTACAAGAGCAATTGTTGCAGGCATCAGGGGCATCCTTGCTTCTACTGAAGATGGTAAAAAATCCCCTCCTACATAAACAGAAAAAAGCCTGAAAATGTGCTGCCTGTGATGTAGGCACGAGTAAGGATTTAGCTCAATCTAGAGACCCTCGGATTCAATGAGAAGTTTCAGTAGGAGCTTCTGTAGAACATAGACCAGAGCACATTTCCTGAGGTGAGATTTATATTTTCAAGGCAGTTAGAGTGCTGAAAATGCCAGGTGCTACATCTTGAGTCCAACCTGTATGCAAGACACTGGGACGTGAGGAGACGCCCTGAACTGCATGCAGCTCAAGTTACACGTGTGTATATGCCTGCGAAAGGACTGAGCTGCTAATGTCTAATTAGCATTTGCAGACTTTTTTTTTTTAACCTTCACTTTTACTGCCTATGATTAAAAGTCATGCTCACCCTGCACAGATTGCTTTCCACAGTGACTCCAGCATTTCATTGGCTCCTTTCTGTATCACTCCACCTTAGTGGTGCTTTCGAAGTTTAATTTGTCATAGGTAAAGTAGATTTATAAATGTAAATTTACACAAATAAGATTTGAATGCTGTGATTCACAGCCACCGTAGTAACTTCAATAACTAGGAATACTTAGAAAGTCAAAATAAATATTGATGTTCTCTTCCTTTCCTCATTTTGTCTGAAATATATGCAGGTCTATCATTTACTCACAATAAAAGTAGAGCTGCCAAAGCTTTGGAATGTACAAACCATTCCTGTCTGTTTGCATACTTCAGGTCTGGTTTCATATCCCATTTTCACTGTAGGGAGATAGCTCTCAAAATTAGCATTCCATGAGGTGGTTCCAGCTGAAGGTAAAATGCCCCATGACTGTATATAACAAGTATTCTTGGGTTTAGTTTTCAAGCTGTTAGCAAGTGTGGACCTAAATCAAGAACTTTTGCTGTAAAGCTCAGAGGAAGTGGGGGAGAAAGTAAAGCTGGTGAGTTTTACCCCCACCCTCAGACATCCCCTCAGCAAGAGCATGAAGAGCCCTCTGGGTCAGCTCTGCCCAGGTGGGTGCTGCCTGTGTTCCTCAGGGGTATGAGCTGCCCCAGCCATTCTCAACACCGTGCCTGGTGCTCATTAGCCCCGGGGAAAACATCTGTGCCCTCCACAGAGCTCTGACTTCTCCATCCTTGGAGGAAAGCCAGCGGCAAAGAGGGTGCTGTCTCCTCCAGCCTCACGCAGTCCGACTGACTGTGGGTCATGGCAATTTTCGTATCCTCAGAGAAAGTAAGAATGTGTGGTGGGGTGAGTTTATCGGTTTACCTAGGAATACTATCTGGCAGCAAATTGCACAGCCTGAGTCAACAGTCTCTTCCTGATTATTCTGCCTTTTGCTGTTGTTGTACACTGACTTTTTGCTCTGGTGTAACCTGTTTCCATCCCGAGGATGTGTACGACATCTCACATGCATGTGCCCGGCAGAGAGGTCACCGGGGAGGTACAGGGTCGGGCACTGGCGAAAAAGTGTCTCTCCTCCTGGGGCACCAGGTGTCAAAATCCTCTGTCCTTCACCTCCAGCTTCAGTGAAGTCTTTCTTTAAGCTGCCTTAACTCTTTGTACAAGAAATACCTGTGCTGACTGCCAAACTCCAAAATACGTTTTTATCCTCCCAGTGATACCCTCTAGTGAGCCATAACTTGCTCTGGGAAGGGAGCAACAGTCACTTCTGCAGAGAAAGGATTCCTTCTGGTGCTGCAGCCACGGCTGCCCACAAGACTGTGCTCTGCTCTGACTCCCAAACTGGGGGTCAGCAATTAGAAAGGCTCAGCTGATGGGGATGTGTTGTTTCTTTTCCTTGTCTACCATTGTTAGTATTTGGTTTCTGCCTGTGCTTCCAAGGTAAACTTCACCAGGCAGGATGTACTGCTGGGGCTTTCTCCCAGCCCCTCCTCCAGAAGCACATCACCTGCTGGAATATTCCCAGCAGGTCAAAGCAAGGGGCTGCACAAAAGCAGTCATTTAACCCTGACCTGGCCTCGAGGGCTTCCTAGCTTCATAAAATGCATTTTGTTCTCTGTTATGATGATTTGGTGCCCGAATGATCTCCGTGCCTCAGGCAGCAATGGTGAGGTGAGGCGACTGAAATAGAAACCAGGCCCAAAATACCTGCATCAGCTTAAAAGACCTGTACCAGTCTCTCCTTCCCAACTGCTTGACTGGAGTTTGAAAATGAAAGGATAAAACTTATTTACCGAATAGTTGATAGTTATAAGAAATAATAATTTACTGAAATAATGCATGAATGGATATTTATATGGTTCAATAGAAATAATAGTAATAATAAAGTGTTTCATGGTTAGAGATAAAGCATCAGCACTAATCTCTAAACAGGAATTTGCATGAAGTGTCTTACGAGTGATGAAACTGAGACAAAAAATGATGCACATGCCTCCGTTCAAACTTCCAAGAGCCATAACCACTGTGCCTGGGACGTACGGAGCTGTTCTGCTGGCACTGTGCAGCTGGACTGTACAAGTGCCGTATCTGAAGTGTTCAAGGTGTGATAGACTGGGGTTAACTCAGCGTTGACTCAATTTGCCCGTGGGTAGTCACATTTCCAAATGCTCCAAAGCTGACCACTGCTAAAATAGCAAACTTGTGTTTTGGAGCCTGTGAGGTTGGACATTCAGCTGGAAAGACTAAAAAAAAATCCAACCTTTTGAATTTTGCATGTTCTTTTTCTGCATCAGAGTTGAATCTGCTGTCTCGTAGCTATTCCAAGGAAGACTGTACCAAAATAATTTTAATTACATCAGTGTGTAACTAATGTGAGACCAGAATGTGGGATTCTTACAAAGAAAGCATTGTTCCAGCTTTATATCCATTCAAAATTAACAGTAATACACAATCTATCTCTTATTGAGGCTTGCACAGCACTGTAAATGTGCATGAGTTTAATGCATGCTGCTTTTAGCTGCTGCTTAATTGCCATATATAAACAAACAAGGTTAAATCAGTACAAACGCTGTCTCAACTTTTATACTTATTATATGAAATATCTGAAACACAGTAAACAACTGTAGTGGGCTCGTTTAGTCGTCCAGGCAATAATGAAAGCTGACTGCTGAAACCATTCATATTGCAAACTGTTCTGTGTGTGCCTTGTCCAGCTTCAGCTGAGAAGAATCCCACAACTCGGTACCCTACCTCCCGTACAAAAGGGTGAAAGTTGCTGTGCTAGTGCCAAGTTACACCAGCCTGAACCTGGTGAGGGTGAGCAGAATAGAGCCCCCTCTGTTCACTCCTGCCGTATGAATGTGAGCAAGTATCTTGCTCTGTTTTCAAACAGAGGAAGAAAAATGTGCTGTTCACTGTGGATCTGCAAAACCGTATGAAGTGAAAACTGCCAGTTTCTTTTCGCAGTATAAGTGTGAGATAACTCCAATGAAGGTAAGCCTGAGAATTCAAGTAATAACATGCCTGCTCATTGCTTCATAGGAAAAACTAAGCTATAGTGTTAATTAGCATTAATCACAGACAAATTATTCTGTCTGATACAAATGTGAGTAGCAAATAGTAAATACCAGAAACTCTCATTAAAAGTTAAATCTTTTCACAGTGGTTTTTAATGACATTTTGCAGCATATAGGTAAAGATGATGCAGGGTTACACTCCTCCTAGTCCTCCTGCTATGGGTAGGTATCAAAAAGCTGCCCTACAGATAGGTATGAATTAAGTACATTTAATAGCATCTACTCATCCTAACATTTACAATTTCAGATCCAACTTTTTCATACTATAGAAAGTTGATATCATGAATACTTTAAAATTGGAGACACCTTGTTGTAATGTGTACAAATCAGTGCTACCAGCATTTATATCATATGCTATCTGAAATGTGATTAACATTTTAAGCTAATAGCCAAGTCAAGTTGTTATTTTTATAACCTATCAAAGGAAAATTATGAGGCTCCTAAAAACCCCCTCAACAACAGACTCATAAAGGGGATAATGAGAGAGACATTAGCTGTTTATAAAAGATAATATCTCATGCAAATTTGGCATTACATATCTTACTGCATGTTATTAGATGTTCATTGGCTATGCAAATATCCACTTTTTGTAAATGTCTGTTCTTCAGTCAGCATAAGGAAACATGAGCTTCTGTGTTATGGTCTAGCATTTTTCAATGAAGATAAGAAAGAGCTAGAATACACCCTTTTTTTTGATCATTGCTTAGAATAAAAGGAAAATAGTGATTCTTATTCCCAATGTACTACTTTAAGGTGGAAATTGGCTGTTTAATGCCTGGTAAACTACGTAAGATGCTTTAGATTATAATAAAAATACTTAATGGGCTTGGTCCATAATTTCTAAAATTTTTGTCTATTCGGATTTATCATAATAATAGCAGAAATATTTGAGACTTAGAGTACTTGTAGATTGGCATGAAGAAGACCTAACATCAATATCTTTAATTTTGTGAGATTCAGCATGACAATGTCTTCAAGTATAGCTTGCAATAGCATTTTTCAGCTGTGGTAAATATAGTGTGTCCCATTATTTTTTCATGAAAGTTGACATGATCAGATAACGTGGGCTGGAAAAGAATCAGACCTGAATTTTCTTAAGACTGAATAGACCTTGTTTAAATTGAAGTCTTGATTTCAAATACAGTTGCCAGTGTACAGGAGAGGCAGGATTCCCAGAGCTTTTGGTAATCAAAAGCAGTCTTCTGCTGTGGTGTGTGAATATATCATATAATCCTTTTATTAAACTAAATAAATCCTATCTACAAACTATTCTGGGTTTTTTGCCCTAGTTACTCCCCCTGGGAAGCTCTTCTGGGACCTCTCTCTTCTGATCAAAATCATCCTCTAATGTATTAATGTATTACCATCCTAAATATATTCAAGACGATTTATACCCATTTGTTCCTGTGCCAGTATTATCCTGTAGCTTAAAAAATGTCTTTTCCCTTCCCATTAAAAAATGTCCCTGAAGTGTTTTCTGAGAGCAATCATGCTTCTTCCCAGCCCTTGTTTAGTTAGGCTAAACAAGCTAGGCTCTTTTAGCTGTTTCTCGTAGGATTGAAGACTTTCCCCTGATGATGACTCCTCTCTGTTCTCTTCAGGGTTTAGTTCTTTATGTTTTGATACAGATAAACAGAATTATTCAGAGCCTTCAAGACAGGGACTAGCTCCTCATGCAACGCTGGCTAGTACTTGCCATGTCTTCTCGGCAATACTTCTCTTGCCCGCACAAGAAATTACTTTTTTTCCTTTTCCCTACTTCCTTCACAGCTGACAAGTGCATTTCGGTCCCTTGCCTCCTATGCAGTTTCCAACTTGAGGATGCTCGGTTTGTAATTTTAGTTCTTGCTAGTCACTACATGCGTGGCTTTGTACTCAGCAGCATTAAATCCCATCAAGTACCCATTGCTTCCGCTTTCAGTCACACCATTCTTCTTCTGTGCATTCCCAGTTCAGTTCACTCATGTATCAACAGCATCACAAAACCTTTGTCATCACCAGACTCGACGAGGACTTTTCTACCTTTGCTACCCATGCAACTGCTGTGTTCGCTGTCCGGGTATCCCCAGGGCTCTACCATACGTAGCAACCCTGCTGCGCCGTGGAAAGCCAACTTTAACAAGTGCATTGCTTGGTGTTTGTCCCGGAGCATGCAGAAACTCCAGGTCGGAGTGGTCTCAGCCTGCTTCTCCACAAATAAAAGCACACCGCTAACGCTGCATACTCTTGGGGTAAATTAGTGGATGGTGTAATCGGGGACAACGTGACTGTCTTTAGTGATGTTACGGAGCATTGGAAACGTGTGTTTGAGTTTGGGCTGGGGCCTGTCCTTGTGCCTACCTTACCTGCTTCCAGGCAAGGGGCTGCCTCTTGAGACAGGGTTTTGTAAATCCAGTGATCCTACAGCTTCGTCCAGGCAGGATCCTTTAAACATCCCTAATCTGCACAGTAGCTCCACCCAGCAATAGCCAAGTAACGGAGAGAAAAGCAAATGTGTTAACTAGCACAGAACATAGGCTGTGCCCAATCACTGGGTATTTCCGACCATAGTGTAGAGAGTTCCCTTTCTTTAAGAAAACATCCTTGTATTACATTTTATTCACAGAGACATTCCCTATGCCATTACCGTGCATGATAAGATGTGAATATAGTGGCTTTAAATTCACCTGACTGCTGCATATGTCCTTGAATCAGCAGTCTGCAGTGCACTTTGCAGCATTATGATAGCTATTATTTTTCTCCTTCCCAGTGGGCTACCTTTCATTCCAATCCCGTCAAAGCCTCCAAGTGCCAAATCCAGAAATTTAGCATTCAATTAACACTCTGTTTCGCTCAGGAAGCATTCTACAATGGCAATATCCTGTGTATTATTATAAGATAGTAGTCCTTCTATGCTAACACGTTGCTGTAATCTGTGTCACAAAGGACAGCTAAAATGGAGCTATAATTATATATCTTAATAAATCACAACCCTGTTGGTAGTTTACCTTAAATTTCAGCAATTCATGATTTAAAGCAATCTAACTCCTGAAACATATTATTTTTCTTATACGGTATTTATACATGACAGAATTTCTTATTTTATTTTGTTTGCAAGAGGGTTGCTATTATGGTCTGCTCATGAGTTTGTATGATTCGTATGCCTTGGCCTTTGCGCCAACCACTATGTTTTGGCGGCAAACTCCCTCTTCCTGTGAGAGGATTTAGGATGACTAATATATGTATCCAAAATGTAAAGGGCATCGGTGTCTGAGCTCTTTTTAGAGCTTCAGAAGGTCTCAGAGAAAAACTTCAGCAGCTGTCTGAAGTTGAATTACAGCCTAGAAGAGGTTCATACATATTAGTAACAAACCTGAGAAGTTCCAAGGTAGAGGATGACTTGGATTTACTCAGGGTGTGAGTAACTGAGCAGATCAATTCCAGACAAAATCTCTTTCAACTAGATGGAGTTTCACTGTTTATTTTCAGACACCTGATTTGCGTTTCCTCAACCTGATTTGGTCACTTAAAAGCTTAGAAAATGCCAGATAAGTTATTTGAGGAGGATGCAGTTCTCAGCTGGGGAGAGCAAACCAGGAGAGAAATCAGGTAATTAACAGGCCAGTGAAAGTGTGGGACTGCCAAATTATTTTCCTGTCTAGTCTTGCACAAGAGAGTTATGCATGGATATGCAAAACTGCTGCAGTGCTACAGGGGCTGTGCAGACTGATGGGGGATTTATCTGTTCAGCACAGCTGATTGGGCTGTGGGCGTAGGAGAAAAAGGCCTTCAGAAAATGATCCCAACATTTCACCTGAGGTTTCACATTTGCTGGAAGCTTAAATTCAGCTCTGTTAAAAATTCTACCATTTTTTCACCTATTCAGTCAGAATCTGTCAGTGCCTGGGTATGCTTTTACTGTTTTCCATCTTGCTAGGTAGTCAGCTCAGAAAGTGACTGAAGTTTATTAGCTGGCACCAGCAGAACAAATAGGAAGAACATGTAGTAAACAATGTTGTAAGTATTGTGAGCCGTACAAGAGTGGGTGGTAGGAAAATGCCCAGGAAATCCATCAATTTTTTGTTCCCCACTACTTCTCATGTGTTCCTGGATCCTACAAGCAGATAAATGGACCCAGAACACCCAAATGCCTTTCTGAAGTCTTTGAAAGGGAACAGGATTTACTCTACCTCTGATGATAGCAGTGACTCACCAAGAGTGTTCTCCTTTGAAAGGTCTCTTTCCTTCTACACCTTGTGTAATATTTGAAGAGGGATAATATTCCTTCCCCATTGAAATGCAGCAGCTCAAATGGCATGTTTGTATGAAAATATTCTGCTCAGTTTTCTTGTGGCTCTGTCTTTCAAACGCCTCCTTGTATTTCTGGATGAAATTAAATAAACTGAGCATTTTTATTATTCATTGTTCATTCAAAAAGGTATTAGGGAATTTCAGTAAAGGAGAAGAGCAGGAATAGCAGCTACTCTGCTTCTAAATTTGAAAGAAAGCTTTCCCTCCCTTTGTCTTAGGTTTCTGCTGATCTTCTCTCTTTTCCACTAAGTTTCCTGTTTGGATAAAAATATACATATTAAAACCATTAAATACTATGAAAATTCTTCCTAAAGAAGATCTATAGACTAAGTAAAATAACATTATATTGAATTGGTTTATGTCCAAAGTACCTGGGTATCAGCTGATGGCAGTTACCCACTTGCTACATGCCTATGTTTGACTTTAAATGGATTACCAGTGTTCAGGAGTGGGGAACATTAGCCAGTGAAAGTTTGTGGTTGAAACCCATCTCTAGTGAGAAACTGAGCAGTAATATCTACTGGTGGCCAGGAACTAAGGAAAAAAACAATTATTATACTAAAAATACAAAATGAACCCTACAGAGCCAAAAAATTGGATTGTCAGTGTACTCATTCTGGGCTTAACGATTCTTTCTGGTAGGATGAATATGTGTGTCCACACGTGAGACACTTTGGCTGAACAACTATGCAAGCACCAAAGCTTTAGAGTCCCCACGATATGTGTCTTTACCTTTATTCTAAAAAATACTAAAAATCCTCCTCTCTGTAGTATCCTAGGGAATTATGAAACTTCTGTGGGTGCCCAGGAGAGCGCCGTTTTACAAAACGTGCATATCTAAGAGATTTTCCAAATGCATGTGTCAGTATAAAGTAAAAGGGCTGGCAAACATTACACTAAATGAAAGATGTGTGTATAGAAATATATATATATATATGAAAAAAAACTTTGTTACTGCAAAGATCTTCATTGTCTTACCTGCATACTGGACTTCCAAAAACACAAGTCTGGATTATATAATTCTATAATAATGCTGTTAATAGAATGGAGCTGAGAGAAATTAATTTTGATGGAGATACTGAGAAATGGAACCACACATGAAGTATCTATTTTTTTTTTCTTTTGAGTTTTAATTCCAATAACAAGCCTGAAATTTATTTAGTTCTAAGATGGAACAAGTAAACTAGAAATGAGGTGAGAAACAAAAAGACAATATAAAGCACTAGAGCAGCTAACAGAAACTTTAAGCTGTTTTCATTAGAAACAGGTATAATTCTAATGCATGTTTTGAACCCGTTTTTAAAAATTGAGACTGAAGGACAGAAAGTTCAAGGTAGGGGAGTAAAAGATAGAAAATACTGGAATTGTCCCTAGGGACTCTGAATTATTGCCCAGCAGGGAGGACCGAATGCTACTTTGCTCTCAATGGGAAGAGTTGGGATTCCCTAACTGCTGAGCACACTTCCCATGAGAAGCAGTCCGAGTGTGCTCACTCGCACAGACGAGCTTTGATAGGCTGTAGCAGTGAAAGGCATGCCAGTGCTGTTCCTTTTAACCCCTTTAGAAGGGTATCGGTAATGAAGTTACAGTGGCAGGGATTTCAGATCTCTCTGTGCAGGTGGCTGGGACTTCTGGATTTCAGCATGGACCAGCAATTTGTGCCAGAAGGTCTTCACAGTCGTTGGTTCTTGCACTATCTGTGTCAAAACAGAGTCATGAGGCAGGAGCTACAAGTGCACCTACATTTCTGTGTATACAAGGCAGATGTTTATTTAGCATCCACCTGGGGTTTATTATTGTCATTTGGGGTTAGTTTCATCTAGTGCTACGTGTTATTTAGAATAAGGAGAATAGGTATGAAGGAAAGGATGAGGAACGATTCTGGAAAGGAGCATTAAAGCAGAGGTTAACTACAGGGGGGCTGGATGTGACTGCAGAATCATGATCCGAGTGTATTTACAAACACAGGAGTCATGCTTTCAAATAATTAATATTCCTCAGCAAACAAAATAATTTCCATTGTCTCCTCTCTTTAAAGTATTACCTCTGTATGCCGAAAGGCTGAACAAGACCATGGGAGAGAATCCAACTCCCATTATCTTTCCTCTGAAAACAGGAGGAATCAAGGACATAAGCATTAGTTCAGTATTCCTTTTTATTTTTGTAAGGCAAAGAGCAAAATGTATTGGATGCAGTATTTTCCAGTGCCTAACACAAAATGTTAAAACTCAAAGACAAGGAAAGTTGGTTTTACATAGTGGAATTATTAGTTATATTAGGTGTAGATTATGTTCCCAAGTAAAAGTAAAAAGATCAACTGAAGATTCAAAATCACTACACACGTTGTGGTGTGAGAAAGATCAGGAACCTTTGAGATTTTGTCTGTTCATAGACCAGACTCCTTACCCAGATAAGTCTTAATGGTTTTTTTAATTTATTTTTAAAGACAAAAAAGCGAACAGGTGCACCATTAACCTACCCCTTTTACCAGCAATTCTGTACCCAAGTACAAAAAGAGAATTGTACCCAGAGAAATGAGACCCAATATTTTATCCACACCCTCATCTTTTATGTACTAGAATGGATTAAATGTTAATCCTCTAATAATCCTTAATGAAGCAAGAAGGATCTTCAGAAATTAGCACTGTTTAATTGTCAGATGCCACCTCAAAGGAAATGCTATTTGTTAGTCAGAGCAGGTCCCAGTTATTGCTGGGTTTGGAAACAGATTGTTTATTTCTCCAGGACAAAGCACTGCCGCACCAGCTGGAAACTGTAAGGTTTAATGCCTGCAGATAAATGATACGAGTGGTAGAAGGCTGTTTATCAGAGACAGGTAAATCAGCAGTTTGGAAGCTGTTGGTAAGCGGTCTTTCTCGTTTGAAAAGTGAGGTCAAGGGAAAAACAACACGAGATTCATAAAAGCAGTGAAATTAGAGTACAGGAGGCAGACGGGGTGCGTAAATCACGGCTGCCATGCTGGGGAGTCCTCAGGTATATGGTGTGAGTGAATGAAGGAAGGGCAGTGGTGACCTTTGACTCCAGAGCGGTAAGATCTTCAAAAGCAACAGGGATTTAGCAATTAAAAACAAATGAGCAAAGATTTTTGTGGTTTTCAGTGGACCATTTGCTATTTCTGTTAAAAGGCAGTAAACTTAAGCTGTCTGAGCTCTGAAGTTACAAAAAAAAATATTTGGAAGTAGCAGACTTGCCAAAATACATGAAATTACAGAAAAACTTTTGGATGAATAATAGGAAAAACTCTTAGAGGTACCTCTAGCAGCAGGAAAATCTTGTGACTGAGATGTCTATGGAATCCTTCATTTTCCTTATCAGCCATGGAGCCTTTTGCACAGAGAATAAGGAATAATAAATCTGTCACAGAAATAATCTTGAAGAAACACATCAAAAAGAGTCTGTTATGTTTATCCTATTTTTATCTAACCCTGAACAATTTTTAAAGTTGTTATCTAAAAAAAGTGTCTGTCTTCAGAATAATTCATGTCAAAACTGAAGTGTTAGCTCTACGATTGCCTGACTTGAAGAAGCTGTTTTCCAAAATATGTTTTGGTAAAAATGGACAAAAAAAATTTGTACTTATATATGAAAAGGAATTGGAGTCCCTTGGAATTGGCTATTCAACTTCATTATTACAAAAAAAACCCAAACGAACCCAAACAAACCAGCAGCCAGAGGAATATTTAGCGAAGGATGTTTTTATTATTCCAAAGTTTTCCTGCTATCTTCTCAGCCTAACCGTAGCAAGAATACTGAAAATATTGCTGGGACTTGGTAGGAATAAGAATAATTAAAAAAATCTCCAAAGTGCAAACGTAAATACATCTGAACTTTTCATATACACAGATACGTTTAATAGACAGAATGGTCTCTGTATTTGCTAATTATATTTTTAAGAAGATAAGTTTTTATCTTATCAAGGGCAGTTGAGTGACTTCTAATATTTTCATATCTGTTATGTATAAGGCTGAACTTCCTAAATAAACCATACTAGAAAATAACACAGTTCTGGAAATAAAGGAATAGAAAATAAAGTAGCAGATAGGACAATTCAAATTAGTTAGGTTGGAAAAGATAGAGGTAAGGAAGGAAATGAAAGTGAAGCAGGAAAGTTTCTGATGTGTGATAGTGGTTAGAAAAAAGTCTATGCTAAATGTTATTTGCAGAGGAAAAAAAAGTATTTTTTGTTTGTTCCTTATGTTCTTGAATTGAACAGTTGAACAAGATACTGTGTTATCTCAGAAACATTCCCATGTTGTGGTTTAAAAAATCCACTGCAGAATGAGCGATATATTCATAAGCAGAGGGTTCATGAGCTTGCTCTGACGCTGAGTCAGATCAGTCAGTTTTTCACCCTTCCAAGACCTAATAACGTCAGGGTCGTTTTTCTTCAGTCGCAGTGTGTCTGTGAAGGCACATCAGACACCATTCAAGCCAGAAGAGAAGTGTGTTTATTTCAGTGTAGGAGACGTAGAATGCCACTGTTTTACCATTAGATAATGCACCATATAAATCTTGGCGTAGGCAAAGCTGGAAAGGAGCTCCTGTCCCACAGACCCCGTGGTGTGGGAAAGGCTTTGCACTGGCCGCTACCACTCAGACCAACACTTAGGTATGTAGAGGTTCACTTTGGACTCCTTACTCTTTGCTTTCTGTAGTGGACAAGGAGAATGAGAACTTCTCTCATTTCTCTAACAAGTTCAGGGGCCTTTTGTAGTAGATATTTGTACATAAAGAGAGCCTGTAGTGATAGGACAAGGGGTAATGGGTATAAATTGAGATCAGGGAGGTTTAGATTAGATATCAGGAAGAAATTCTTCCCAGAGAGGGTGGTGAGGCACTGGAACAGGTTGCCCAGAGATGTTGTGGATGCCCCATCTCTGGATGTCTTCAAGGCCAGGCTGGATGAGGCTTTGAGCAACCTGGTCTAGTGGAAGGTGTCCCTGCCCATGGCAGGGGGGTTGGAACTAGATGATCTTTAAGGTCCCTTCCAACCCTAACCATTCTATGATTCTATGATAAAAAGTCGTCATGTCTCAGCTTGTATTATACAATGTATAAATAGTAAGTCGTAAAGGCTGTTTCCATGGAACTCAACATTTCAGCTGCAAAGTTGACTTTTTCATTCTCATATTATGATATGGTAGATAAACGGAATTTTACTCCGATTGAGCTGTAGGTTTCTTTTAAAAGGTTCATCAATACACGGGCCTTGTCTTTGCACTAAAATAAAATTTATTGGGCAACGAAGTCTATTTCAAACTTGAATGAGAAAATTAAGATTTAAAAAGTTATGCCTATCTGCACATGTAATTAACGATCAAAGTTGCAATTAAACATTAAAGAAGTTTTAAACTTTGTTGAATAGTTTCCTTAATGAGTTCCTAATAATAAGGGATATTAAATAACTTTGAGAAATAGTTTAAGTAGGCAGTTGCTTTTGGCAAATGTAATGCTTTAACACATTTCATTTTAAAACAGAGAATAAAAAGTATATACTAACGGAAGATGTCCAAGATTGATCAATGGCATATTTTCAGTATCTATGCGCTATTGCTAAGCTGCTAGAATTAGAATTATATAGGTGATATTGGCATGAATACCAACACTTTGTCATTATAATGGGCATAATAAATTAATTCCCCATTTTGTTGCTTTGGAATATTCCAGGGATAAACTTTGCTCAATAAAATAGTGCTTTAACTCAATGGGTAGACTGAACATTTAGAAAATAGTGAAGTAGAAGCTATTCCTTTTGAACTAGGGAAGATTGATTGAAACATTTCCAATTGACAGTTTTTAATCAGAAAATGCAGTTTTGCTGGAACTGCATCATTTCGATAGGAATATGTCCATTACAGCAACAATTCCAGAGGAAATAGTAATTAAAAAAAAAAAAATCATTATTTATTTTAGTTAGGTAAAAATTTCTGAAGATAATGTTTTTTATTTTGACTTCTGAGCTCCTTCTCTTTTGGTTTAATATTTACAGAATCCAGTTCTATTTCTCTAAAACTTTGTAGTAAGTCAATGCAATTTGTCATTCTCTTAAATTATTTTTTAATGAGAGAATTCTGTCACTCAATTTAGTATCTTTTCCCATTTGCGTAATAAAAAATGAATGATTATCAACACATTTCTAGGAAGAAACACGTGTGGTAAATTTAGTTCAAAAACTAAAAGGCGTTTTGATGAACGTTTTGATGCATTTTGAAACCCATCACAGCAAATATGACTGAGTCTATCAAGAGCGAAGATGCAGATAGGATGGTGAGCTTCATACATATTTCTTACTTCATGTTATCCTGTTTCTTAAAATGTTGGATCTGAATTTTCGTGATATTATATGTATTAAAGCCTTTATTTTGAAAATCACACCCCTCTCCGGCCCCTCCCCCTTTTGATGCATTTTGAAACCCATCACAGCAAATATGACTGAGTCTATCAAGAGCGAAGATGCAGATAGGATGGTGAGCTTCATACATATTTCTTACTTCATGTTATCCTGTTTCTTAAAATGTTGGATCTGAATTTTCGTGATATTATATGTATTAAAGCCTTTATTTTGAAAATCACACCCCTCTCCGGCCCCTCCCCCCCATTTGAGTCTTCATCATATGACATCAGAACTGTATCTGATGTAAATAGAACATGCAAGAAGTTTTATTTGTGGTGCTGGGTTCATGGGGATATTCTGTTTAACCTCTTATTAAATGATCTCTGAGGTCTTCTTTCTTTTCACGTTGGGATGATATAAATGACTGTGGTTTATTTATATGCTTACCTAATCCATTTGGAGGTAAATACTGAACATTATTTAATGAAACAAAACTAAAAACATTACACTCACAATTAGCCATTTCCTGGACCTTTAATGAACACATTAAATTATACTGAAGAAGAATCGCCGTATGTTTATGACCAAGCTATATAAAGGTAATCCGGGGGAACATAGTTGTTTTCCTTTTCTCTTTAAAAAATAGACCCAGCGTGTAACGGTAGCCAGTGCCTTGAGTCCTGGAGGAGCTTACCCGCAGTGAAGGAGAAAGGAAAGGTCTGTGGATTTGTCACTTTGTGTTCACGCACAAAAATGCACAGTATGTAGCTGAGGGTCTTACATTGCTGACACTGTTTGCAGATCTGCAACATTTGAGGCTTTTTCTGCTCGGTTTTGGTATTTTGGTACAATTAGCTGGAGTTTCTTCTGAGAGGGAGGAAGTTTGCCATCTGTGATCAGTCTTACATATGAACATGCCACTTCTCTGAGGAGATGATATCGTACAGACGCAACAAATATTTTTGGTTGCAATGTGTTGGGATTTTTTTTCCTCTCTTAGTCTAAAAAATGCTCAGAAATTATTCCTGGTGTCAGTTGTTCTATAAATGGTGATTTTTGCCCATTGCTATAAAACCTTGGAATGTTTCTGTTTGTTTAGCCGTATGAAACAGCGTATTTTCTTTTGTAAAAGGAGAATCTACTTGGATGTCTCTGTGATGGACATCATATATATCCGATATGATATGCCATACCTTCAGGGCTTAGAGCAAGAAAACCAAATATAACTTCTAATTTATTTTCCCATGATTTGACCCTTCAGTAACTAATGAAAGAGTCGCTATCAGCAAATGCAGAATTCTTTTATTTTGGCCGTCGACAAGCTCTGATAGCTTTTTGCGCCAGCAGTGGTAGTTATAGGCTGATTGACTGCAGTAGCTTCATTGATCCAGAAGTCCAGTATTGTCAGTATTTTGAAGAGAAATAATGGCTCATCAGATACATTGTCTTATGTAGTGTTCTAGCTTTCAATTTCTGTTTTCTTGGTTTACCCCAGTCTGTTGAGACTTGGCATGAAAATGTGAGAATATTAACCTTTTTTCAGAACTGAAAGGAAGGTTAAAACCCACACCGGTTTGGGGCCTGATGTGTAACACATCTTTGTCCATAATGATGTCCACAGAGAGTGCTGTTTCCAGTAAAATAAAGGAAAAAATGTTGCTCACCACATACATTCCTGAAGGCATTTCTTCACACAATAATACTAGAACCTTGTGATTGTTTGAGAGGTTCATTTAAAGGTTGTGGTACATAGGACTAATTTCATCTTATTGTCAAATGCCCATTTATTAAATTTTCTCTAGGAAGTTAAAATTGTTTTCAAATTAAGTATTTTGGTGCTGTCATTCATTCTTAAGATTTAATGGTGTTGTAATGTTCTGTTGTAATGAGTGACTCATATTGACTCATTGTTTCATTGTTTCTACACGTTACCTCTGCTGATGCTTTGCAAATTTTCAGGGTCTTTGGAGATTTATACACTCAGTTTGGTTGTTCCAGTCTTGGAGGGATCAGTTCCTCTGCTACTATGGTTTTAGGGACTAATTATTGGTCAGATTAGCTGATAAAGACAAAAACCAGGAGCAGAAACCTTTAGAAGACAGGCTGTGCTACAAAGGATAAAGGATGAGCTGGAAGCAGCGGCAGTGCTTCAGAGCTGTGCACTCTTTTACTCAGTATTTACAACTCAGTGTAAGGTCGTAACAACCTGTCAGTGCAAACCCTACGTTGGAGGGAGGGGGCAAACGCAATGCCACAGCTTCATCAGAGCATGGCTTCGAGCCCACGAAGATGCTCACACACTTTTTGGCAGCTCTGTGGAGCATCTTTTTTTGTGCTTCCTCAACCCATGTGCCAGGCGCGGGTGGCAGCCGCCTGCATCTGTCCTGGAGCCGGAGAAAAGCCTTGAGCTGTGCTGGCTGTGAGCGCTGGCGTGGGCTAAGAGGAGTGGGTAACAGATGTGTGAGACTCACCCGTTAAAGGTGAGACGTGACATTATTAAAAGAGTTAAGCAGGCAAGTGCAACAAGGCCAGCTTGCTCAAGCTCTCCTGTTTTTATTAGGATAGCATGTGAGCATGGATGCTGCTCCTTGCTGCAAACACGCCTACGCTGCAAAGCCCCAGGCTGAACTCAGGTGCACGAACTTCTAGCAGGCTTTGGAGCAATTAAAAGATGTGTAAGTGTAAAGATGGGAAAAAGTGTGGACTAGGTTATTAATGTTAATGATAAAAAACGAAGCAGATAACTGAGCTAATTAAAAATGGTAAAATGGGAAAGTTGTTGCAGTACAATGAAATTTTTGATGTCTTGTTTACTGGTACTAACAAGCACCATATTTTCCTTCAGAGAAAGGGTTTCTCTAGTAACGTGGCAAGCATTGAATTGTTAGAGAACTTGTTTTTACGCCAGTCCTTCTGAACAGCTTCTGCACCTGCTTCTGCCTCTGGTATATCTTCAGTTTTTCTAAAACTGAAATGAAATTATGTGCTGTTTTGTGGAACACAGTTTCATGTACAGGAGTAAACGCACATGTGACTGTTTTCAGTGTGTCTATCATCCAAAGCTACTAGGTATTTAAAACTTTGGTGGTCAGTGTATATACAAAAAATTTGTGATCTTTTAAAACTCAACAATTTCAGGGGTTTTTTTCTGAACATGAAGGCAAAGTTTTTATCCCATAGTCTGTTCAGTTTCACCTGTTTGAAGTCATCAATTACTGGGTGATGGTCACTGCTGTTACAAGATGTGATTAGCACTCACTGAAATACACAGAAGGTTTTCTTTGTAGAGGGTAAACTTTATTTCCAATATTACAGTTGCAATTGGAGGGGAATTTTTCTTATTAGAGTTTATGTAGGAATATTAATTTAGAAATACTCCTTTGGCTTGGCTATTGCTTTGAAAATAAATGTTCCTTTTTGTACACCCTGTAATATGCCCTGTATTCAAGTTACTAGCTGCAGTCAATGCTAGGATTTGCTATTCTTCTTGTGGTAGATACCGTTTTCTCCAAGGCAAGCATGCTTTGTTAATTAGCTCTTTATATGGAAATACAAAATGCTTTTTCTTGTCATGCTACTGAAAGAATGACTTCTCTTTTGTTTTCTGTTTTCAATTTGGAAATTACATTCTCTATCAGCAAACGATAATTTTCAAGGATAGAAAAAAAGTTAGGAGTTATCAGAGTAATTTGTAAAGAATCATAACCATATCCTGTGAGCTTGATTATCCACTGGTGTTCACCTTCTGTAATTCCCAGAATGTGTTAGCATGAATGTATACATTGCTTAGTTTACAGAGATGTAAATGATTGCAAAACATACAAAAGGACAGCAATATAGGCTCAATATTTGTAATACTGCAGAATGAGTAGAAGTGTTCATTCACTGGAATATTCACTAGAAAGATAGCTTGAAGAGTTAACATAACTTGTTTTCTTTATTCTCTGAAAATGAGAAATAATTGAGTTCTGGCAAAAGTGGGCTACCTTCTGCTGCCACAGAGGCAAACCCAGCAGACAACATGTGAAGTCAGAACAGAATAAAACTTGAAAACTTGTTCCTGAAATGTGCAACCTCATTTTCTAATTTTATTATTGCTGTAGTTGACAAGCTCTTAAGAAGGGTTTGATCTTTCAGGAGCACCAACAGGAGGAAAGAATGGAAATTCAGTATTTTTTTCCCCCTTTTTTTTTCCTCCTCTTGTTATGAAAGATGGATTGTCTTATGTTAAGATTTAGAAGACAAAACAGCTTCACATTTATTCTGTCCTTAGGTATAAAAGTCAAAGATTTGATGCAAAGAGATGGTTGGTAAAATGTACTCGTGCAGTAGTTTTGTAGGCATAACAGTATGTTAAAGCTGTAAAATGCTCTCTGTGTCCCAGAGATGTCAGTGCTGCAAGTGGGCATGACGCAAGCTCTGCCTCCCATACTTAATGACTGCTGAGCTTCACTTGAGGGCTGAGCCTAAAGTCTTGTTTTCTGCTTTAAACAATCCACATATAGTACATTTGCCATGTATTTCATGTTAAATGGTTTCAGATGAAGCACTATAAGTTAACGCTTCAGTCATGTACACTGAAATACTGAATTGTTTAACCAAACTTGTGGAGAGCTGGAGGCCCCTTCAATCTGAATAGTTTCAGTCAATTAACATTCATAGCCTTACAATTTCTGTTGGAATGAGGTACCCAATTCTGCACTTGGAGGCACAGAACCGCATCGATGCAGCAAAATACCCATTGCTGGTGGGATTCAGAGATTCAATTTGGGTGTCAGTGTTTGAACATTTACCTGTTGCTTCCAGTCATGCTGGCTGAAGCTGGAGCTAACTGAGGTACTCCGAACAAATGCACGAGTCTGGAAAAAGCTTTAACTTTGGTGTATGTTGTCCAGGGCAGACATTATTCCTGAATGTCCATGTATTCACAATTTTTCTTCCTCATGTGAAGGGGTAAATGTTACAGAACATTGACTGTGATTACTGGATATGATATTGTACACCCTAATGAAACTCTTCCATTAACTATCTCCAAAATGTCCATTCCAGCTGTTACTTTTCAGTGAAGCAGTGGATTCTTACTTTTGGTTTTTTTTTTTTTTTTCAGTTACAGCAAGACTTTTTTTTAATTAAAGGGCAAGAAATTACAAACAAGTGCAAGTTCTCAGTGGGAAAAAAGTCCCATTTTGGATGTGTTATCAAACATTTATTCTTGATCACTAGATGTCATTAACACATTAAAAAAGATGTCAAATTAGGACGTGACCCCAGTGCCTAAGTGCCATTTTAGAGTGTCTGATACATGAACATACATAGAATTTCTATCACTTAAAGCTACCTTGGCATCATTGTGATGGCCTACTGTAGTTCTGCAAATGACTTTGTCTTCTTTGTGGCTTCGCAATTCTTCTTCTTGATGACACATCACTGATAATGCCACTTTCAACAGTGACTGTATGAACAGGAAGAATTGCTAATAATTTTCTGTCTCTTTTTTTAGATAAAGGGTTTTCTGTCCTCCTTTCTATTTCCTATCTTTCTGTGAAAGTCCAACAGTGACAGATTTTCTGAAAAATAGTATTTAAATCTTCGTGTTTAAATATGATTTTCTTTACTTGGTAGACTGTGCTTCAAGATTAGGAAGATACTAAGACATCTCATTTTTTAAATAAATAAAGTCAAGTTGAAAGATATGGAATACCCTTGTAAAGATTTAGTTCTGCAGCAAGTAATTAAGTCCTGTTTCAGAATACCTTAAATTAAAAAAAAAAAAAAAAAGACTGTGCACCCTGACAGGTAGCACAGTAAATTGCGATCCTGCCATTTCTTATGCTTTCTGTCATCTAAGAAACCCCAGATAATTGCCTTATGTTGAAGGTCTTGTGATTGGACGGCTAAATATTAACTGAACCGAAGTGACTGTCAGTGTTCAAACCCAAGGGTCAAAGTAAGTAGATGTTTAGTAGGAGTAAAAGAGGGAGGCAGGAAAAAAAAAAAAAAAAGATGAAAAGCATATAGATTATCACAGATTTGGTTTTTTTCCCAAAAAAATTATCATTGTGAGACCAGTCATGTTTGGTAACCCTAAGGCAGCCATCTAATTATGTTTAGCTTGAAAACCCTTGAATATTCAGAGAGCCCACACTTTCCTTCTGCTTTAAAGTTATATTTGAGTTTATTGTGTAAAGCTGCTTTGATGGTTGTACACGGCTTGTTCTTACATAAACCTACGGGTGCTGGAGAGCTGCGGCCTGCAGTCGCCTGTATCCTTGGGGAACATTATTGAACCTAAAATTTGCGTGGCAATTGATTTCAGAAAGTACCTCTCTAAGAACAGGACTGTGCAGAAGGCTATCATTTTCATCAGTTTGCTCTGAAATAATCTGAACGTACAGAATGAAAATTAGCAGTTGTCTTTGGCATTCTTCTTCCCACTTCTAGGTCTCTTTCTTCTCCCAGGCAATTACATTCCTGTGTAGCAATAATTTAGACCCATGTCACCGTTGTAATGACTTTGGAAAGCTATAAAGACACAGTTTGCAGAGTTTTAAAGTATGTGCTTAAAGTATATTGCTGTTGAGTAAAGCACTTAAGCATGTGCTTAATTTCAGGTATGTGGTAAAGTGTCATTGGATTTATTTATACAGCAGTATAAGGACGGATGAAAAGTTAATTCAGGACTGTATTCAGATACCATGAAGAGCGGAGTGCAGGAGGGAAAGGAAGGGGATGCCAGGAATTATGGCAACTAAGGGCTTGAAGCAGCTCCTCCAATTCCTCTTGTCCATTTCTGGAGTGCCTGTAAACCACCTCTGACAAGACCTGGTGAATTAGAGATCCAGTTGGTAATGAGGGATACTCCTTATTGTTAAAAACATGCTCCGGAACCATTCCTGGGCGTCCTGTAGTGGAAATGCTTGTCTATTCCCGTAACAGGCTCTTGAAAAAACACAGACACCCACTATCTTTGAACACCTTTTCACATAGTGACAGATTTACCAAATCAAACCTAATCGTGTTTTCTCTACATTAAACAAATCCAATTGCTCCTCAGATTTCATGCTACAATAACTACAACTCTTGTTGCTCCCCGTCTTGCTTTTTGCAGTCCAGTGACCAACGTTAACCACAAACCCACCAGATCAATATGAAGCAGACCACATAATTTTTTGGCTGGCATATCTATAAGCCCTGCTCTTCATCTGTCCCGGGACTGACGTGCGCTTTTGCAGGAACAGCGTCAGACTGCTGAGTCATGTTTAGCTCATGGCTTGGGGCAACATGGGACGTGGAACAACATTTCTCTGCTACTTGTGGATAGCAGTTGGTTGTCTTGTTGTTTTTGTGTGTCTAATTTCAGCTCTGCATGGGTAGCACTTTAACACACCTTTGAACTGAATCACATTGTTAATTTTGTATCATTTCTCCAGATTATTAAGCTTGTTTTCAACTCTGATCCTGTTCTTGACATTGTTTGCGATCTACCTTCCTGCTCATTCCCAAGTCTGCATTTTGTACTTATAAATTTCTGTAAGAATGCTCTCTAATAACTGAAATAACGATGGACTTGCACAAAAGTCTCCGAAGGGTTCTGATTGAAAATACTTCCCCTTTTGCCAATTAAATATTAAGAATTGAATTTTCACATAGTTTGTCAACCAGCTGTGCAAGACTGACTTCATCTAATTCTGATTTTCTTCTAAGAAAATCATGTGTTACTGTTCTTGAAGTCTTACAGCACAGTTTCTCTGATTATCCACATTATCGCCTGTTAAAGAGCAGAACTAGATTGGCTGGGTCTTATTTAGTGTTGATAAATTAGTGCTGGCTGTTCTTTTTATCACCTTATCTTCTATAAACTTAAGCTCCACATTTATATTTTTTCTGAGAACTGAATACTAAGCTGCTTGTGTATACTTTCTTCTCCTCCCCTTTGTTACAGGCAAGCAGAGTCTTTGCTATTTTCCAGTGCACCAGAACTACCCTGTGCTTTTGCATGTCTCTGAGCCATTTAAGAGAAAACTTTAAGATAGCTGAAGCTTCAAATATTTGAGTGAGATTAATCTGCTGATTTGAATGTTGATTTATCTAATGATTAATTTACCCTGTTTATTTATTTATTTTCACCTCCTGGCCTTCATCATTAGGGAACACATAGTTAAGTATCTGGTCTCAATTTTTTGCATGTGACAGAAGTACTAGAAACATCAGCTACACTCCTTTTTTCATTCTTATTTTTAAATCTGCTTTTGCTTAAGACTTCTATCTTCTTTTACCTTCTCACTTTTCCTAATCATCTCATCAGAATAACTTTCCAACTTCAGATTCTTAACCAGTTTTTTATGTTCCTTCTATTTCCCTGGTGGTTTCTCCTTTCTTTTGGAAAATAAAAAACTGTCCCCAGTGTATTCAGACAGTTGACATGCTATCTTTGTCACCCTGTATTGCTTTTCCATCAGACATTTGTATAATAAAAATCCTCCTTGCCGCCTCATCTGTCCCTAGGATGTTTCTGCATATTATTCCCTTCAATACAAATACATGAATCTCGTGATATTTGTGAAGACTAAGGTTTGTGCTTGATTTTCAAGGTTAAATAGGGAA
>NW_010272287.1:25771-33774 GCF_000690775.1 Eurypyga helias
GCCCTTACTCATGGTCCCTTTTATCTTTACAGAGTCATTCAAGAAGACACTAATTCCTTCTGACTTGTTGAACTGTAGACTTCACAACCGGGATATGTGTTACTGATATGGAGGCAAAGCTGCCTTTTTTCTCTCTTCCTACTCTTTTTGAACAATTTATTACCCTTTTACAGCAAAATCCCAATTCTGCAATGCACCCCATTAATGCTATAGCGCTGCTTATGTTGTTGACTGTGTGCTAAAACTTCAGCTTCTGGCAGCTGTTTTTCATTTTCATGGCATTTACATATCACTGCCTTAGGTACTTAATTGGGATCTTCGTTATTTTCTTTCCTATAATTCCGTTTCAGTTTCCCAATCAAATAGCTGGCCTGAGAGTTTCAGACTTTCATAATATCCACTTTTTTGCTCATCTGTGTGATTTTTTTTCACTGTATCAGCCTAGCTTAGGGGATTGATGTGAAGGATAGCTCTTCTCCTTAATAGCATTTTTTTCTCAAACCTACTGGATTCTTCAGGGTTAGAAGCATCAGCAATTCTTTATCTGCGTCTCCTGCCCGATAGCCTGTCGAAATCCTCAAGAGGGTTTCTGAATGTAGCTCCCAGATGAGTAATGATGCTGAGGCCAGGTTTTAGATAGCTATTTAGAATCAAAGTACCAGTGTGCCAATATGTGGTCCTCTGTAAGCCTCTGGAGAGGACACTGTCAACACAGTTGGGAAGCCTGCGGTTTGAATCCAATTCTCAAGGTTAAAAATAGTCCCAAAGTTTCTGTAACACTTAACGCGTCCTCCTAAATCTCCAACTATATTAACTTTCCCACTGTCTGCATTTTTCTTACACAATTTGCTTCTAATTAGAGAGTCTCAATAATTATATTGAAAGGGGAAGAGCTCTCTTCTGCCTCAAATCACACTCTATGACTTCTGCAAGTACCCTTAAGTATCTCTGCCACCCTCTCTCTTGAGCAAAAGTGCTAAAATGACTGCCAAGCTGAAGATGCTGTGAAAAACCACACAATATTATCCAAATGAAATGTCTGGTCACCATAATCAGAAGTAAGACCGAAATGAGAGTCCAGCCATGTGCAATCCAAATGGCAGTGTTGAAGTGGGGTGATAGTCTTTATTTTGCAAATGCTTGGTTGCAAAAACTTTTGCCGATGGAAATTGAGTAGACTATTGTTAGGTGTTGTATTTATTTAATTGTTCCTTTCTAGCTTTTCTATATACTTCTGTTTCTGGGACAGCCTGCATCAACAGAACATTTTTTTTTTTAATTAATGTGACATCAGTATTTTGAAACGTGACCAAATACATACAGTAAACTAGTTGCAGAACTGCAAAAAAAAAAAACCAAAACCCAAAACATTAGAATGTCGCCCAGGGAAACCATATGGAATTATGCTTGGATAAACCCACTAGTACGTATACATTACCCAAGCTATTAATCAGTGCTTGACTTCTCAGTCATCCTGTTGACTTTACTTGCTTTTGATCCCAAAATGTGTTCTGTTTTCTATTCTTGCAGGAGGCACTGGCATGCTTCTTTCTAAGTCTGTCCTCTAGCACGAGGCTGGATATATTGCATTGCTGTGTTTTAATACAATTCTTATTAATTCTTAATATTTAACATTATATATACTTAAGATTATACCTATCATTCTTAATACTATACTTAATATTCTTAAGCATTTATTTCTTTCGGCTAATGTTGTGATTGCCAATGTTCAAGAGACATCCTACTGCATTCTATTCAAGAATTATGAAAGCAAGGTTGTTCCTAAGTCCTGTATATTTACATACTGTATATTTAACATCTTCCTCGCAGTCTTGACTGGAGAATACTTCCTTCATTTGCTAAAGTTTTTTGTGTTTATGTAGTTGTTCTGCTTTGCCTTGGGCTGTAGTTGTGTTTCCTTGATGGATGAATAGCTTTCTGCATGGATAATTTGTATATCAGTTTGTAAAACATTTTCAGATCCTTTGGGAAAGAAAAGGTATTATACAAATCTTGGATAGTATATGTGTGTATTATTATACAAATGTTTGACACCTTTTATTATGTAGTGTCTGCTGTGGCTGAACAGGCTCTTATCATATAGCTGTGTGACAGCTCCATTTCATATTGTAATAACATCATGGGATAAAGCTCATTGGTATAATTTAATACAAAATCTTTTCTCCTTCTCTTTGATGTAGGAATAAGTTTTCGGGACGCTAAGTCCTAATCTATCTGGTGACTGTTAATCATAATTAAGGGTATTGAATAGAAAACGGGCCCTGCTGTTCTCCACTTCTTCCCCTCAGTGTTTCAAGGCATCTTAGAATTACAGTGGCCAATAGAGTTACTGTTTTTAAAACCAAAATGTGCGGTGTTAGATGATTTTTATAATATTCAGCATAAAGTAAGTGCACCTACTCATAGCTCTGTTTCAAAGAAGAATATAATTCTCAGTAGAAAATTGGGTTTTAATCATTGGTAGCATCGTAATGCTTGTTGGTTTAGTTATAGTGAATTACAGCTGGATGGAAAATATTTCACAGGACAATTGTCCTGCAAGAATAAAATCTGATCAAAATGGTCTGGAGGGTTATACAGGTTTGTAGGGTTTTAGAAAAGGGGAAGAGATTAATTTGTATTGGTACTGAAATGTTTTCTTTCACTTTCTGGCTTAAATTAATTTTGACTTCTGCGATGTAGTAAAATTAACATAATAATATAAATAATGAAACTGAATTAAATAACGTATTAGGGATAATATATCATTTTGCTTCTGTCATAAGAAAATATTTCTCTGCCATTAAAGCATTTCACATAGTTTCTCCCCAAAATTTGATTTTACTGTAGATTATCGCGTTTTATTATTATTATATTCTGATTTTTAATTTCCCTCATTCTTACTTCTTTTTCTTTTTCATTCTACTCTTCCTCGTCTGCACTCCCCAAATTAGCAAATAAAATTTTAGCTGCCTAATCCATCCTTATTGATTTATGTAATGTATAAGGGCAACATTTTCAAAATTGCAGAAAGTTAAGCATTCAGTCTGGGTAATTTTTAGTAGTAAACAAGTGCCTAATCTATTGAGGCTGTTTTTAAATATCCCACTTACTTCCTAGTTGCATCCCTCATGGTTAAATGTCTGTGAATCTGACAAGTAACTGAACATTGAGCTGGCAGTGTGCGCTGGCAGCCCAGAAAGCCAACCGTATCCTGGGCTGTATCCAGAGAAGTGTGGCCAGCAGGCCGAGGGAGGGGATTCTGCCCCTGTCCTCTGCTCTGGTGAGGCCCCACTTGGAGTGCTGCGTCCAGCTGTGGAGCCTCAACATCAGAAGGATATTGACCACTTGGAGCGAGTCCAGAGGAGGCCACGAAGATGCTCAGAGGGCTGGAGCACCTCTCCTATGACGAAAGGCTGCGAGAACTGGGCTTGTTCAGCCTGGAGAAGAGAAGGCTCCGAGGAGACCTCATTGCAGCTTTCCAGTATCTGAAGGGGGCCTACAAGGGTCCTGGGAGAGGACTTTTTACAAGAGCCTGTAGTGATAGGACAAGGGGTAATGGGCATAAATTGAAATCAGCGAGGTTTAGATTAGATGTCAGGAAGAAATTCTTCACAGAGAGGGTAGTGAGGCACTGGAACAGGTTGCCCAGAGATGTTGTGGATGCCCCCTCCCTGGATGTCTTCAAGGCCAGGCTGGATGAGGCTTGGAGCAACCTGGTCTAGTGGAAGGTGTCCCTGCCCATGGCAGGGGGGTTGGAACTAGATGGTCTTTAAGGTCCCTTCCAACCCTAACCATTCTGTGATTCTATGATTCTATGAAGACTAGCATGTAGGTACTAGATAGTTGAATGCCAATATAATTTTTGTAAGCTGCGGTCTAGGTCATAAAATGCATTTGAATATGTCTGAATGTTTTATCAATGTTTTACCTTTCTCTGTCCCTTGGTTCCACTGGGGGTGAGGAGGTAGAGAAATGGGGAGCAAACCTGAGCCTGGGAAGAAGGGAGGGGAAGGTGTGTTAAGATTTGGTTTTAGTTCTCTTTTACTCTGCTTTGATTGGCAATAAATTAAATTAATTTTCCCCAAGTCAGGTCTGTTTTGCACATGATGGTAGCTGCTGAGTGATCCCTCCCTGTCCTTGTCTCAACTCACGAGCTTTTAATTTTATTTTCTCTCCCCTGCCCAGCTGAAGAGGGCAGCGCCCGAGAGGCTTTGGGGGGCACCTGGCCTCCAGCCAGCGTCAGCCCACGACACCACCAAAGAGAAAAAATCAATCTTGCCACTTGTGGTTTTACACCATGAGGTTACACTAGTAGTGTTTTTGCTTTTTCTAGACATACTTCTGATTTATACCTATGTCAATAGGAGACTTTCCAGTTCCCAGGCCAGTCATCTGTTGACCAAATTTCACCTGATTTAATCTGTAAAAAGTGGATAGATTTGTCAATATATGATTAAAATATCTTTATATTTATGGATTCATATATTTTACTACAAATACGCATCAAGACATTTTAAAGATCTGAGCCTTAAATTTTTTTTTTTTGCTCATGCAGGTCAATTTTGAATACAAATTGTGTTGTTTTCTCCCTCAATTTCAAATGTGTCTTAGGTATAAATTTTTTAATTCTTAGGAATTAAAAAGTAAGCTGAAAGTTATTGTATGCAAACTCTGCTAAAACAGATCTTCATGGGTGGGGGGTTCCCAGAGCAACTTTTGCCACGTTAGAGCACATAGTGCAATGGCTAGGAAAGGTGAAACACGTGTGTCAAGATCTAAGATCTAGTTTTGTCTCTTCCCTGCCGAATCCATAACTTTTATAACTGCTTTTTTGAGTAAAAATAGTTTTATTGACAAGCATGAGTAGTGCTTTGTGTATCAGTGGACTGCTTGTGAAATACGAATCAGGGTCTTTTGCTGTGAGGCCCCGTTAGGATTCTAAATCCACTGATAGGTTTGTGTAGAGTTACTTCACAGAGACTGCTGGAGTAGGGCACGCCTTCCCTTCGAGCGGTGAACAAATACTGTTGCTGGAATACACAGATTACTTAGTTTTTCACTTCGTACCTGTGTTGTGCAAATTTGCTCCTTGCAACGTTGGTTAGAAGAAATATTTCATAAATATGATCAAGCAAGCTGGCAAGAATTGCAGCAACTCAAAAAATTTCCTCTGAACGTGGGAAATTCCTCCCAGTAGCCATAAAGATACCTGGGAAAACCATGCTTGGCTTCTGGCTACCTCTCACGAAGAGGCTGAGGGGGGGAAGGTCCTGCAGGACCTTCTGCTAGGCCAGTGTGGATGGTTTGGAAACCTCAGGACATCTACAGCAGCATCTGGTGAGTGAAGTAGCCACCCGAGTCCCAGATTCCGGCTGTGGTATTGGACACATGTATCTCCGTCTCTCTTAGAAACCGTTGTGATTTATGATTCCGTACATTGTAGGTAGTCGGTAGGGGATGCCATAGATCTGAAATCACTCCCATGTTCTTCTGTTAAGAACTATTCCTTCAAACACTTCTGAATGCTGGTTGTGCATTTTATTGGTTAATGGGAGGTATTTTTGGAAATGCCATCCTGTTCTGTATGCTTCTGCTAAAATAATTGCACGTGTATTTTAATAAGTCCTGTAACTTTCCTGCTGGAATGTATTTGCATTTATTTGTACTAACTCAGTGTTTGCATTGATTGTTTTTCTAAAACAAGACAAGGAGAGAAAAACATGAGCACAATTTATTCACAAAGAAAATAGCCTTTCACTGAAGCAGGTATTAGAATATAATGTGTTTCTGAATGCAGAAAGTGCCCCTCTCAAAGAATTTCTTTAGAAGCAAAGTTCAAATATTCTGTCATTTAAAACCATAATTTAAAAAGCACCCTGTACAAAACCACATTCTGTCTGTTTTTCAGGTTTATGTGACTCAGAGTGGTTCTCCTCTGGTCAAGTATTTTTAGCTTTTGCAAGCCCACAGATCCACTTAAAACACCAGTGAAGAACAATCATCTTAACTTTTCTTGGGTTTTGGTCACATTAGTTTGATTTTTAAATTCACCTTTACAATTTTAAGGAATTTTTTTTTAGCTTAGTTGCTAGAGCTTTAAAAGGAATCAGAAATCCATAATCAGAGTATATTCATCAGATTTGATTTTAAAAAGCCACTGGCAAGCTCTCAAGCCACGACCTCGCAGCTTTCATACACTCACCAGCACTGGGCTTCACAGAAGCTGTGGATGATATCCCAGGAGACTTATTCCCTCGGGCTGAATGAGCCTGCGTGGTAGGTTGCTAGCAAGAGAGGTACAAACCTGAAGTTCTAGGCTAGAGCTGATTGAGAATCTTTTGATCTTGATCAATTGAATTCATGGCAAAAAAGCAGACACCAAAGGAATGGGTCAACTGGACATAAAAGATATAATGGGCTTCTTATTTTTATAGGAATACTTCTAGTTAACAAGCAAGTAATATTTACATCGTCACTGGACTGTACAGTTTGGCATGTAGGGGTGCTGGAGTGAGTAACGCATGGCATACACGCGGTGTTTGCACGTAGGGTGCTCTCAGTAACTGCTCCAGCCTGAAGCGGTCGCTGGCCGGGAGAGTAGTAAACCACCACGGTTTCTTCAGAGAGAAAAGAGAGAATTCCCCTCACATGGGGCATCCTCTGCTATATTCTTTATGCACGTTTGCCCAGCCTTTTCACACCCCAACAGTTCCCTGGCTTACTTGCTGGCTGTCCAAAATCGGCACAACGTATTAAGACTGCTATCTGAACAAAACACATTACTAAGTCATCATGCGATACGGGCTGTAACGATCGAGTAATACTCTGACGGAGCTGATAATTCAGTTTATGTGGAAGGTAAAATAATCATGTTATGTCTTGACTCATGCACCCAGATGTTGTGTGTGATGAGGAAGACGGAGGAAATTACGAGTCTGTAACATAGCATTTTAGTTGAAAGATAAATGAAATGACGTAATGACTCTGTAAATAACTGTTCAAGAGCATAATTCCATTTCTTCTTCAGCTATTTCACCCAAGCCTTAAGTGTTCTCCTTGCTGATACTGTGAGGTATCACTGCAGACTCGGTGATCCTTATGGGTCCCTTTCGACTTGAGATATTCTAGGTGTTTTGGTGAAAATGGTACAAGAAACTACCACAAGTACTGTACACCTTAATGGCTTTTACCCATATAGCATCAGTTTTAGTATCAGGCTCCAGTTTCAAAGATGTTTCCTATTACTGGCTATAAAGCAACTGTTCTTCTAAGCAATCCAGTCAAATGACCTTTGAACAGTAATTTACAAAAAAAGAGACCCAAATAAGAGTTGGTGTGGGCAGTAGTGAGAACTGATGAATTAATTTAATATCCCCAGAGCATCAATACTCTGATCCAAAAAGCCAGCATTCAAAAATAATGATAAAAGGAATGATCAAGTGCTATTAATTAGAGTTTTAGTATTTATTTTAAAAAGCTTTAGGTAAGACTCTGTGTGTATAGAGCCAATCCCCAAACTTCCACACCCAAAATACTCCCGTTTCCAATAATTGTAATTGATTTATGAATACCCAACAACCAGCATGCATGACCTTTATGAAACTTATGCTCCATATTGTAGTCCATTATAGTGATAACACCTCACAGTGAATACATTGTGAATAACTAAGCTTCAGCTAAATGGGCTGCTAAACGTCTTTTTCTGTCTTGATTAATAATAGAACTCCATCACAATGGATCTCATCAAAAACAAGCTGAAAGTAATCTCTATTGAAAAATGCCCATTCAAACCCTAAATCATTAGAATTCTTCAGCTCTGATGAGGGCTCAATAATTAGTTGAGTTGCAATAGACCTATGCCATAAACAGCATGAATCAGAACATGTCTGCTTCTAAGACTTATTATTTGTATTACTGTAGCACCTAGAGGCCACAAGCAAAATCTAAGTCTCCCCGTGCCATACACTTCTCAGAAAAAAGTCGGATCCCGAGTCCTGCTG
>NW_010272287.1:33790-36171 GCF_000690775.1 Eurypyga helias
CAGCAGCAAAGGCTGCTCTGCAGAAGTAAGGCAAAGCAATAGGTATTGGTGTACAAAACATGCCATCTTGGTTGCCCTTTTTGCTTTTCCTTTGCACAGAGCAATTATTATACGAAAAGAAACAGTGTCAGAGAGCAAGAAAGCAAAGGGACACAGCTGGCTGCAGCGAGGGTACAGAAGTTAAGGAAATAATGAAGTTTAAGAGAGGAAATAGCGATACAAAATGGGAGAGGTAAGGGCAGAGATGGTGTGAAGAGAAGGGCAGGAGCGGCTGATTCCTGAGCTGAGAGTCAACAACTGTGCTCACGGACACCTGGGATGAGCGATTCAGGTCCTCGCCGCAGGCTCTTGCAGCTGGGTCTCACGCAAGGGGCTGCGGGTGGACCTCGGTGTCATGCTGCAAAGGAATCATAAAGCCGGCAACAAAAAGAGATTGAGTCCGTTAATTCAGACAATTCTCCTACCCTAGGCAGCACCAACAGTACTCATATCACACCAGACAGACATCTGGCTTCCAGGGCTGAAGGCCCCGAAAACTCCTAAGGCATCCCAGTCCCTGGCTTTACCCTACCCCCAACTTTGGAAATAAGTATGGGTTTTTTCTTCAAGTTTAACTTGAATCTTTCTTTCTGCTTTTTAAACCTATTGCTGTTTGTCTGATCCACCATGTACAGATGAGATTATTTTCGTTCTTTTGTAGCACCTTTTAATCATGTGAACATGGTTTCCATATCTGCCCCTGGTTTTCTCTCTTTTAGACTAACTGATCCTGGTGATCTTCGTTTTTCTTTGGAGCGCGTGCCTGCCAGACCCCTGATTCTCCTTGTTACGTGTCTGTGCCGCTGCGCACTCACTGACCTGGGCCCCTGTACTCAAGGGGTGTCCCACCAGCACTGCCAAGGGCAGGATTTCTCTGTGTGTCGTGACAGCTGTGCTCCTGCTTGTCCCTCGCAGTGCACTATTCACCTGGATCAGCGCAGCAGGACAATGCCTTGGGTGCAGTTTGGGATCCTTATTTTGTTTTGGGGTTCTCATTTAAAAATGCCATCTAACCTGTTGTTCTCCACCTCTCATGTAGTCCCTCACGCACATTCTTACTGAACTGCACACAACCCTAAGGTTGGTCTGTTGAGATCACATTTAACTCCAATGGTGTCCTCCAACATCCTTTGCATCCTCCCCAGCTTCATACTTGTGTGAATCCGATGAGCGCACAGCGTGCTCCCAACCCCAGCGCTGACAAAACGTGGGCAAACCCCACTAGGACGGACCCTCGAGGGACCCCGTGCTGTAGCCTTGCGCTGTCGCTGGGAGCCATTGGAAATGAGGTGGTGGGGACGGTTCTGTTGATACAGGTTTTAGTTTTATTCAGATTATGTTTCCCTCTCCTGTCCTCGAAGACAGAGCTGGAAGCCCCTGTAAATCAAGAGAGGTGACATTTACTCCTCTCCCGTCCACAGGCCTGTTACCCTGTTAAAGAGAGTAAATAGATGAATTAACGGTGGCTACTAGTCATCATCTACTTTCTGTCTAGGCACTTGCAAAGTTCATTTGATTGTTTTTTTCAGAACTTTTATTGGGTCTTCAAGAGTATATATAGTGTCTGGTGATTGGTGAAGGAGTCAGCACAGCGATAGGTGATACAGGCAGGTGGAAATACTCGGTACTCTGTGTCTGGCTGGTCCCTTGTCATCTCCCTGATCCCTTCTAACCTGTTCCCACCGTAGGCTGAGATCTTAGATCTTTGTCACTGCCATTAGTCACCATCCAGTCAGAACTGACCTTTCCTCTGACGTTTGATGCTAAAAAATTTAAACCGATGCGACGCTTCTCTCGTTATGTGCCGACAGCTTTCCTTCTACCTTGCAGCCTCTGGAGAGCCCGGCTTGCTCAGAGTGCTCCCGTCCCAGCACACCCTCTCTTCCACAGGGACAGCCCTGCATCCTGCCATCCTGCTGCGAACTGGGTCATGACACCCAGCTGAACTGGTGACCAATGGCCCAATCCAAGCTTGCTTGGTGCCCTTGCTGCTGACTGAGGTTCTTCCTTACAAAGGCTTGTGTTTGCTGTCCCTGGAGTTCCCATCTACCTTCACTTTTCCAACTGTCCCTTCTTGCCGGTTGCAAACAGGTTGCAGATGGGCTGCTGTACTGGTCCTTAGAACGACGCCCTTGTCACCAGCTGATGTTACGGCTCCAGGGCAAAGCGTGTCCCTAAGGTCTGCCCTGCAGTTCTCCTTTCTGATGCCTCCCTGTCAGGGCTGAGTTCAGCTAAAACGCGTGCTTGAGACCCCGTGTACAGCCGCGGGCTGCCCGAGGTGCGGGTCCCGGTGCGAACGCGGGCGGTGCGGAGCGCCCAAGCACCGGGGACGTTCCCGTAGG
>NW_010272288.1:0-21515 GCF_000690775.1 Eurypyga helias
CATCCATGTCACCGACAAAGATGACGACTGTGTTAAACAGCACAGGCCCCAACACCGACCCCTGAGGAACGCCACTCGTCACCGATCTCCACTCGGACATCGAGCCGTTGCCCACCACTCTCTGAGTGCGGCCATCCAGCCAGTTCTTTATCCACCGAGCGGTCCGTCTGTGAAATCCATGTCTCTCCAGTTTCGAGACAAGGATGTCGTGCGGGACAGCGTCGAAGGCTTTGCACAAGTCCAGGTAGATGACATCAGTTGCCCGTCCTCTATCCACCAGGGTCGTGACCCCATCGTAGAAGGCCACCGTGTTCGTCAGGCATGATCTGCCCTTGGTGAAGCCATGTTGGCTGTCACCAATCACCTCCTCATTCTCCACGTGCCTTAGCATGGCTTCTAGGTTTAGTGGTGGACTTAGCCATGCTGGGTTAACAGATGGACTTGATAATCTTAAAGGTCTTTTCCAACTTAAATGATTCTATGATGCTGTGATTCCGACTTTATCTGGAAGACCAGCAACATAGTAACTACAGCATGTCAGCTTTCTACTGTTCCAGGTATCACTGGAGGGTGCTGGATGCGCAGGACCAGGACCTTCCATGAGCAGATGAACAGCTCATTCCTCAGTGGCCAGAGCAAGACAGTCTACCTGTGGGAGTAGAAAGAAGAATGAAAACACAAGAAAGCTGAAGGCCACTAAATGGATGCTAACCTTCCTTTGGCAAAAAGGTTTTAAAGAAATACTGAAATTTACAGGGAATTGCTCGTGTATATTACACGGATGTAGGAAGATTCATGTTTGTGGGTGTTACAGAACAGAATCCTTAGGGATAAAACCTCTTTCCTTTCTTCCAGAATTCTACATCTTTAGCTAACACCATTAGAAACCGAGCAATCAAGAACAAATCCATTTTATTAGCCAGATGTGCAACTTTCATTCTTAGCAGCTGGCAGCTGAGAACTTGTAAATGTGCATTCACCTACTTCATTTTTAAGCGTCATCATTGCCAACTAGCAAATCTGCCCTGACGCTCAGTAATTTCTTTTGTCCATCTTCCCACATCTCTACCTCAACAATCATGGCAATTAGTTAATTGTTTTTGTTTTGGTTTTATTTTCTATTCTTTTAACCATCAGGAAGCTGCTTTCAGAAAGCCATCTGCACTTACTCACTGCCAACACTCAATACGATTTTAATAAGCCTTGTGAGGCTTTGACTTTAACACTTGTTTCCCTGTGCATAAAAGCCTATTTCCTTAGCTGTCACATAGTTTGTCACTTCAATAAAGTTTCCCAGTTGCCTTCTAAGCAGGCCAGATTTTACTCTCACTTTCTCAAGCAGCAAGTTAAATCTGAAGGTAACAGTAACACTGATAAATATCCAAACTACTATGTCCATTGCTTTGAGCATGAGTTTCCCTCTGACTAGAATCCTTCCAAATAGAAGCAGACACCTATAAAATGCTTACATTTTGAAAAATGCCAGCAATCATACTTTAGGTTTCAATGGTAGCATGTCTGAATGACTTCAGGATCAAATAGGCTCCTTTCACGACATGGTTTAATGAACTCCCATCTCTACAAAACCCACCTGGGATTGGAAAGTGAAGCTTGGTACTTTTCTTGCTCTCACAGCATCACTAGCAGTAATAATTCTTAGCAACAAGGGGATTTCTGCAAGACCAGTGATGGATGTTGGGTGGGGCTGCTAGGTATTTCTCATTGCTCTCCTGACCAGAGGAAATTGCAATCTTCATTAATATAAGCAATATCAGAGAAATAAAAGTTAATTAATGACATCATTTGGGTGCTGTTTGACAGGGAAGACAGAGCTGCTCTGACAGCTTCTAGCTGCTAGTCTTTCTAGGCTCTTCTGCTGATGGTACAGTTTACCCACATCTGTCGCAGGAAGGTTGATGTTCCTCTACTGCCTCAGTTAGGCAGCTCACTCAGCCTCCTGGCTGGAAGGTAGTCCATGGAGATCAGAGCTCTGTCCTCTTGGACACAGCACTGCCTTGCTGTTAAGTGAGGTGATCCCAAGGGAGTGGGAGAGGCTGTGCCACCGTGAAGACAGGAGGTGGGAAGGGGATTGGAAAAGGAAAAGAATAAGATTATAGGAAATAGCAGGAAGCCCACTTTCAGCAAATTGCTAGCCAGTGCATCTCATTTCAGCCTTAGTGTTTTCTCCCAGCCTCCAGGTTTTTCTTTCATATCGTACTTAATTGTAAACTGCTTTGGTCAGGACTTTTTTGTGTTAAATATACTCAGAATATAGTATTTCAGTGAATAAGTCCTGCAGCTGGAGTCAGGAGACCTGATTGTTATTCCTACTCTGGCCCCTCTGCCCCCACTTGCAAGACACAAAGAAAATCATTAAATTTTCTTATGTTTCTGATTTCTCCATGTCTATATTATCTACTTAAATCTGAGCTCTCCCAGGCAAAGACTGGAACAATGAAAACCTGATCCTTCATTATTAGCACCTAACCAAGGTGCTAATAAGTACACAATACTTGTAATAGCACAAACAAACAACAATAACAAGAATTCAGAGACGGAACAAGCCCTGCGTTTAACACTGAATTAATAATTGTAAGGATACAGGAATGCAAACAAAATCACATTACTCTTCTGTACCTGAGAAAGCTTTGCAGCAGAAACAGGAACAAGGCTATAGTAAAAATTCTTAATCTCTAGAGCAAACATCAAGCAGGTGCTGTATTTCATATTTTCATACACACTTTTCAGCCCAGAACCACACTTTAATCAGAAAGATTTTATAGTCCAGAGCTTCCTGCAAATATCTCCTTAATGTAAATTTTAATACCTTTGGCGTATTTTGGCTGCCAGCCTATTATTCACTTGATGCACCTCAAGCAAGTTTTAAATTATGCTGTTAAAACAAAAACTATTTCAGATGTGGTAGACAGTAAAAGGATTTTGTAAAACAACATTGTAGGAACCCGCAGTTACTGTCTATCATTGATTTCTCTGCATGCTCTTCTAAGATGTGTTCAGTTTAGAGGTAAAATGATAGCTAGGTGGGTTTACTAGAGAGGCTTTGGCCTTGCTAATCATGGACCTGGAGAATCAGACGATACTCACATATTATTTTTACAGCAGATCCAGGGTAAGATTGGACAGGGATGGGGGTAAATTATGCTTTTAAGATGGATCTTTCCAGAAGTCTGTTTTACAGGAAAGTCACGTAAAAAAAGATGAGCTGACCCAACTGGTGGGGCACCAACTCTTATTATAAGAAAGGGGAGAAAAAACTGAGGGAAAGCAGAAGAAAAAATCCTCTTAAAATGGTTTGCCATCAACAGATAACATGTATCGCCAGTCCAAAACTTGTTCTTTCTCTGGTTTAGGCTCAGGTCATGGTCTTTCATAAATAACTGTCTTGGACATTGAATCTCTGATACTGAAAGGCAAAAAAAATATCCAGGGAGAAGTAGCTTTTAGTGTGTGAGAATGTGAAACAAAGTATTGAATAATGAGGATGTTCTGGTGTTTCTCTAGTCCTGCAATTAGGTTGCTACAGCATGCACATTGTCGTATATTTAATTTAGGAACAAGATTAGCAAATCAGCTAGTAAGTAGCTAAAGGGAATGAGATCCTGTATCTCTCCCATAATACTGATTGTGTGAAAAACCACAAGGCACATCCTGCAGCACGTTGGCTTTGTACTGCTCCAGGTATGACAGAGCAGCTGTCGGATGGTGCTGGATGGGCAGGGCAGGCAGGGCCTTCAGTGGGCAGGTGAACAACTTGCACCTTGCTTGCCTGGGCAAGAAAGTGTATCAAAAGTGTCCCTGAAAGTGTATCAAAAGCCTCCCTGAGGGAGGGGAAACAAAGCCCCACAAGAAAGCTGAAGGCCACTAAACGGACACTTTTATCCTCCTACGGCAAAACATTTTTAAGGAAGGACTGGCATTTATAGGGAGTTGCTCGTGGGTATCTCTCATATTACATGGATGGGGAAGGTTCCTGTTGGTCTGTCTTACACAACAGTCATTAGGGATAAAACCTTTTTTTCCATTTTTTTTTCAGATGTTTTACATCCACAGATGTCACTGTTAGAGTAATCAAGAACCAATGTGTTTATTAGCCAGATATATACCCATTCCAAACCAGGCTAGCCATTTGGCCCCAGTCAATTGGATAACCACCAAGGTAACTGTGGTGTAGATTGCCCAGATGTGTGCATGTTGGGCTAAATAAACCTCTGCCTTGTTTGATGGGCTAATCTACTCCATCTTCAGTTTCTAACGGTCATACCTAAATCCCCATGTGGGATTAACATCATGGTTTCATGACACAGAAAATTTCCGTGGCAACACGATTTAAGACCGTCCTGGCCCCACAGGTCTTGTCACTTGCTCATAAACCACATTGTTTTATTGGACCATGCTACAGCTGAACAGAAAACAAGGCTAGCATTAAAAAAAATCCCAGCACCAAAAAAAAAAAACCAAAAAAAAAAAAAAAAAACAAAAAAATTGTTTGAACTTCTTTAGTTCTTGGTTTAGCTAGCATTCAAATTTATGTTAAAGTTAGACATCTCAAGGTCCTTTCCTAGTCTATAGAAAGAAACTGGCATTTCTAGAATGCATCTCATCTTATTGTAATGTAGATGTAATCTAAAACAAAGCAGACGACTCAGGCCCTGAAAGTGCCTATTTCTCTCCACTGACTATAAAAGGAGCACAGGCTGGCTAGCTCAGATGGGGACGCCTACGCTCTGGATGTCTAAAGTTAGGTGAGATAAATCCTGCCATGCATCTGTTGCTGTTCCTCATATGTATTTCTTCTCTTTGTTGCTCTTATGTGTGAGATTTCGGTATAGCATTGAAACGTTTGTAAACGTGTGGGTGAAGCATACACGTGCCATCTCTTGAGCTCCATCTGCAAAAGCAGTGGCTTGGGGTAGAAGGGCCTTTTCTCTGGCAAAGTAGTCAGTTTATGAAATTTGCATCTATTGTGCTGAATGCTGACGTTTGTCAGTCAAACTGTATTTTCATATGGTTTTGTAAGGCTGAAAATCTCTCTTCCAAGTAGGATGGTGAGTGAAATATTTTTGGAATGTAAGCAAAGCACTCCTGGTATTGTCAGACATGGAGCTTGTTCTGCTGTAACTGTTGCCTGGCATTTCAAGCTGTGTCTGGATGACCAGCTGGGACATACTCCTGTCTTTTCAAATCATGTTCCTCCAGCTGTTCAGATCAGGAACTGGGTAAGGAGTTCCCTGCAGTTACCCCACCACACACGGATGGCTAACAACATCATCATTGTCCCAAGACAGAGAAGGGACGTGGCTCAGGCTGAGAGCTCCCAAATCTGTACAACTCCCTTTACCAGACTTGTTTCCTCACGAACTGAAAAATGCTGAAACCTTCCTCTCCATCACTTCCCATGAGTGCTAGTGGCCTCCTTCCATGCCTCAAACGTTGTTAGTGTTGCTTAACACAAGCCTGGCTTCCTCTCTTATTCATATCTTTTCGTAAGCACTAGTGTGGTAGGCACACCCTACTTTTCAGGAAATCCGGAATATGTTCAAAATTAATTAGAAATTGGAAAGAGGAAGAAAGAGATTTGAAACCACAGAAACCAGTAGCTTTTATTAGAATCTGAAATGTGGTAACACTTTAGAACAGTTTTCAGCTTTTTACTTGGAAAAAATGAGCCATCACTACCAGGATTTCAGCTTTCTTATAATTTATGCTATTTATATTCTAATATTAGCAGGCTCCAGAATCTCCTGCTCTTACTTGAATATCTGAGGCTGTAGTGCACTGCACTCTGTTCTCCCCTTCTCCTCAATTTCACATCCTGGCTCTGTCCCCAGACTGATCAAGAGCTAAGCCTGCAGCTCTCTGTCTCTTTTAGTTACATTGCTGTGGCTGTTGTTCATGGCTTGTTGGCTGGCCTCGGCAGGAAAACAAGGAAGTCCTAACAGGTTTTCATACTTCTTTGTCTCCTCCACAAAACTGGAACGTTTTCCTGTATCTCTTCATTATGTTCATGCCTGTGATCAATGCCCAACTTCCCATTAATACCTATCAGTTTCCCTTACAAAGTTTTGCTGCTGGCTCACACACATTGGAAAGGAGAATTCTTTCTTTGTAGAATGCCCTACAGATCAATCTTAATTTATTCCTTTTTTTGTTTCTTCTCCCAGATTATTGAGTATTTTTTTGCACAAGTAACATGAAAGTATTTCCATAGTTCCAACACAACAAATTTTCATTCCTAGACTGTAGCAGCTCACTCCATAGGGGCAACATTTCTCCAGGTCATCAAGAAATATTTCTACAGAATACTAATGTTGATCTAATTGTTTCTGTTTGTTTGTTTGTTTGCTCATTCTTACATTTTTTGACTTACTTTCAAAAGTGTTAATAACCTGACTAACTGCATGGCTTTCACAGTTGGTGTTAGCCTTTTTTAGGTAGTAGCATGTATTCTTTTCCATATTTTTCTGATTATATCTTTTCTTCCTGCACTGCTGTTTACTGTAAACAGGACATGAGTTTATTAACAGAAATGATAACTTAATAAGGTAATACAGTATTTCCCACTGTTGTGACAGACACCATTATGCCGACCATTTGGCCATTCTGGGTAAACAGCTTGAAGTTGTCATTCGATGTTTACTAAAGCATTTGCAAAAGCCAAGAAAGCCTGAACAAAACTGTTATTTCCCAGGCTAGCAAAGAGGTGAATAGCTGGGAGTAGCAGCTATCCACCTGGATAGCATATTATTTCAGACAGCTTGCCCATTAAAATCCTTTTCTGACCCACCGCCAGTCCTGCAAGGCTCTGAATTCTCTCTGGGTAAAGAATGAATTGAAGAATTTATTACAACATATAACAGAGTTGCATGTCTTCTGGGGAACCTTCTTTCTCTTTACAAAAGCTAAATATCTCTTGAAATGCAAAGTCACTTGCTAAATGGATGGTTTTATCTCACATGCTCACCTATGTATATGCTTAAATGATACATAACGTATCATTTAAATGTCATATCATGCTCTTAGCTATCTGGGGCAAGCAAAGCAAAACGTGATGTTCTAGAAGACATTACAAGACATACCTTTGTACCATCTGACCTCTGCTGCAACCTCACTGCAGTTGCCTAGGACATCGACTAACGAAGACTACCCAGCTTTACTCCCATCATACCAGGAGCTAACGTGCTCATGTCTGCAAAACACTGAGAAAGTGTTATTTGCCTGGTTGCTTCATGGAAAGTATTTGTTTTACATTGAGCCTCAAGAGGTTTTGGGAAGTTAGACTATCTCTTCTAATCTAAAATGACCTTACCGGGAGTTAGTTACCCTTTTTCAAAGCTTTTAGTCTTCATGGTTTTTTTCAGATTGTTACCTTATCCCTTTTCCCTGGCAAATACCTTCCCTTATAGATGCCATTAAGGTAAAATCAGACTGTATTTCTTGTTTGAATTTATCATATATAGATATATATATATGTACACGTGCACACACAAAGCTATATGAATCAAAATGGCTAAATTGAGGACATTCCTGTATGTTTATTGATGCTAAAATTAAATGCCTTTCAGACCAAATGCAGAGGCATTTCTGACATTTTTCGTCTCCTTGCAGAGGGAAATAATGTTTAATTGTTAACCTTGAAGTGTTTTAAGTTGTACTAGATATTGATTTATGGTTCTGCAGCGCAGATAATCAGTGTAACGGAACCACATGCAAAAATATTCTGCTTTGGTACCATAAAGTATTAGAGCTGACTTCCTCCACTAGGTCATAAATGAGAATGAGTTATATGACTGTTAGTAGCATCCTTCTATTTACAGAAAGAAAACAGAAAAAATGTAGCAGATGCAACAGTCAAATAATGGGACTGCACAGCTTACTTTACCAGTTTAGAAAAAATGTCATACTCTGGAGCTGATCCCTTGCAGCACTTAAACATTTTGCTTTAGGGTTTTTTTTAACTTTTTTTCAAATTTGTTATAATGCATTGGGACACATTTCGTGGTGATGGATATGACAAATATCCTATGGAGCCTTCCAAATGAGATACAAGAGCCTGTGTTGGCAGAGGAGTTTATATGATGACCCAGGTGACAAACAGATTATTGACCTTACATAGGTCTAGAGGAGCTCATGGTCCTGCTTCATAAAGAAACTATGCACAGACCTTACTGCAGCCTTCCAGTACCTGAATGGGGCCTGCAAGAAAGCTGGAGAGGGGTGGGGTGGGGCGGTGGGACACAACGCTTTTTACAAGGGCCTGTAGTGACAGGACAAGGGGGAATGGGTTTAAATTGGAAGGGGGGAGGTTTAGCTTAGATATCAGGAAGAAATTCTTCATGAAGAGGGTGGTGAGGCACTGGAACAGGTTGACCACAGAAGCTGTGGATGCCCCATCCCTGGAAGTGTTCAAGGCCAGGCTGGATGAGGCTTTGAGCAACCTGGTCTAGTGGAAGGTGTCCCTGCCCATGGCAGGGGGGTTGGAACTAGATGATCTTTAAGTCCCTTCCAACCCAAATCATTCTGTGATTCTATATTAGGACACAGCCCAGACACCCAGGTTCAAGCTCTGAATTTAAATATGCTTCCAAGTCAGGAGAAGGGGAGAAAGTTAACTTCTGGCTTTGTAAAGAAGGATGAGGACTTGAGACTGAAGAGCTGAGCTGCGTGTTTTATTTATTGTTCTTTTGAAATTAAAAACAACTTAAGAGGTGCTTATATTTGAGTTGTTGCAGTCCTGGGTTCTGGCTGAAAGCAAGTCCAGCCTAAGAAATGTTCCCTGAACCTGAACAGATTGCTGAGCGAATGCACTCATTTGGGTAGATGCCTCCTAGAAAGCACCACTGGAAAGACTGAAATCTAGTGGTGTGCTGAACGGTACAGAATCTATTTGCAAATTGCATTTCCAACGCTATCTTTCATTCCTGTCATACCCAGTGCTAACCTTTGCTCTAGGTAGTAACTTAAGTTACTGTAATAGGCAAAAATTTAAAAGGCGTTCTCCTTTTTTTTTTTTTTAATTTTGCCTGTTATGCTAGGCATCTGGTGGATTTTTATTTTGCTTCCTGCCTCAAGTGTTAGCCTGAAGATTGCTGTCGTGCACTGCTCCAGGGAAAAATACAGTACTTTCTTCAACCCACACAGCTGCGAAGATGTGGCAAGCAGGAGTTCAAAAAATGACCTAGTATTTAAATCACCAGCCTAGCTTCAAATACCTACTCTAATATAAACTCCCTGTGGGCCCATGGAGAAGTTACTCAGCTTCTCTGTAGTTCACATTCTCTTCAGTAAAATAACAACAACAATGAGTCCCTGTCCCTCAGAAGTAATCCTAGGGAAATCATATCACAGGCTAAAGGATAGTTAGGCATGGAGGCTGGAACTACTAGCTTTCTTAGGTAGATGTAAGGCAAGGGGCAGCATTTTCCATCATAGAACAGGAACCCGCATAAGCTTTAAAAGATGTCTAAGGATAGCTTTTGCATTATCCGCTGCCAAATCTTTTACTGCCTTCTGCTTATAACATCTTCACTGTTTGCAGACATCTCTATCAGTTGCCAAGGACTGCATCTTGCCTTACTGAAGTATTGCCATCAATTAGAGTTGAATCAGCCTTTGTGTGTGTACATTATTATCATATTTAGATGTTTATGCACACAGCAAGAAAAGCAACATTTCATCTGAAAGAATCTGATTCAACATCTACAGACAGCTTTCTATAGAGTCTTGCAAAGTAGGTCAGTAAATCATATCACTGAAAACACATTGCTTTACTATGGATTCTTGAAAGCAGGAAAAAATAACCTCACTTAATGTATTTGCACTTTTATGTCCTGTTTAGGAAATCAGGTATTGACAATCTAATTTAATTTCTTGCTGAATCCTTCTGAACCATCTAAGTCTACTAAAGGAAGATTGAACAATGGGTGATGATGCTTCTCGATGAAACAGTAGACTTGGTTCTCTGCACCCTTAAAAGCATAGGGTTTTTTAGTTGTTTGGTGGGTTTGGTTTCTATTTTATTTAGTGTAGAAATTACCAGCATGTTACAGAATAGAAAAATTTCACTATAAATACAAAACCTAGAAAATCTTGCAAAATCACTAAGATCACAGTTCTGCATTAATTTCCTTTCTTGGCATCTGTGGAGTTTTTGCTTAAGTGAAAAACAGACTTGAGCTCACAGCTGAGGTGGGAAGTGACAGCTATGGAAGTCAGAGGTCTTAGCAGTGAAACACGAGCCTGGGAAGCAAAGGTTGTGCCATATTTTACTGAGGTCTCTTTTCCATTCACCTCTCGAACTTGTAACTTCAAATACATGTAGGAACAGAGCTTATGAGAAGCTATGGCTCTTGTGAAAAGTTTGCAGTATTAGAGTTGAAGTTGAGCATTTCATATGCTAATTTGTTAATTTCCTATTTGTAGGAAATAATCTTCCTCTTTAGTTCAAACTGTTAATTGTCCCTGTGGTGAATTATTGTTATTGATTCTTTTTTATTATTATTTTATTTTCCTGTAACAGCCTTCACCAGAATACCAAAATATCAGGTATAATTCAGTGGAAAATTCCCTGAAATAGTTGGTTCTTCTATTTTTAGTCTTACTTGGAAAGCAACATTTCTAAAAAAACCAAGCTTTTTCTTCCCCCTGAACAATGCAAAAATCTTACCTCTGGAAACTAATTCTTAAGACTTTTAAAGACATTTACATTTAGAAGAGCTTGTTCAAATACAGTATGCAGTTCACCTTGTTTGTGCACGTCTGCCTTCTTTTTCTACCTTTTCTTACTTCCCTGAATTACTACCTCTTCTTACAGCCTCATCACTGCAATTTTGTACCTTTTTGTTTGCCCTTTGTTCTTGCCAAAATATTATTCGCTTGGGACCTTCATCGATTGGAAGTACAATTTGTTTGCTTGGGAAGTAAGCAGATGTAAGATGAAAGGTACTGAGAAGTTTTGTTTAAGGTATCCTGTGAATGTCAGAAGTTTATACAGAGCAGCAAATAGCTTTTGTGAGTGATTTAATGCCAAAACATAACATCTTATGTGTCTTCAATGTCATTCTTCCTTTGTGCTAAAAAAAGAAGATATAAATAAAGAGTACAGAAGCACAAATAGAAATACATAATTTATTATTATGTATTTTTAATACATAGTTAGCTATAATTGCTAATTTCTTTGCTCCTCTATGGTTTGGTTTTTTTTTTTCAGTGTGAGCAATAAAGCTAAGAGTACATAAACTAGCAAAAGCATGATGACAGATCAAAGACCTGCAAGGAGCAAGCTTTTGCTTACAGACCCTCCCTCCCACTGTTGCTGGTGATTAACATGTGGAGTTCTTCGGCAAAGTATGTGCCATCTGGGAAAACCCCTCACTCTGGGATTGAAGACTGCCCATGACTTGGGCATGACGATTCACTGTTTGTACTGAGTGCTGCCTAGAACGCGATGGCTGCATGTACACCATGTACCATACGATCTAGATAACACAAACAATAAGCAACCAGTTAAGTACATCAAGCGCTGCAAGCTCAACAGAGAGATTCATAACAGTACAATGAATCTTTGGTCTTTTTTCTTTCCGTAATAAGCAGCAGTCTTTCTTTGAGGGGTGGATTGGCACTGGAGGGTTCACCTAGAAAACAATACCAATGACAACAAATAATTTTAATGACTATTCTTGCTGCGGTGTTTTGGTTTAAGCATCATTCCAGTTTGAGATCGGTCTTCCAGGAGTATGTAGGCAGAGTCTTGGTAAGAGTCTGGAATTCTTTAAGTTATTAAGTGGAAAAATATTGTCAGATGCTGTAGGTTGTTCAGATGTGATCCATTTCCTTCAACTGAATGTCTAGTAGATTTGCTTTTGATTCCCCTGTTCTCTAATGGGAAACTCATTTGTTGCAAGGAAAGCCAAAGAGCAAGAAGATTATCTGTATTATTCTGTATTACTCAAATAGAAGTCACAGTATAAAAGTGGTGTGGTTCAGTGTATGATACTGTCTCTTTTACTTATTTTGTGTCATTTGTGAGTACCTGAAAGTTGCTTGTTGTTAATTCCTCATTTTTTTTCCTGTGATAGGGCTTTGCAGTACACGCTAGGGCATGATAATCTTTTCCAGGTTATTCATGTGTTATTTATTGCATGTATTTGCGGGGGTTCTTAGTAACTAAAAGAGTAGTCTCAAGCCATTTGCTCTTGACAGGTGTCCACATTAAAAAAAATCCTACACATACTTGGCATCTGGAGGTCATTCATAAAAGCTTCATGGGAGAATGAATTTGAACTTCTTTTTAGGTCAGAATCTATGTACTTTGGTACATCAAAATGCTGTAGTTTTCTGTTATTCTTGCTCAGAGATAATAAAAGGCTTTATTTTTAGAACAAGCAGACCCATGTCTTTCATAAGTGCTAACACCTTGAGATCAACATACCCTTACAAGGCTTTCATTAACTGGGAAATAGAATACATTGAAATGATTAAAATATCCAGCCAATTACTACTGAAGAAAAGATATCTAATAAGAACAGATTTGTAAAGTTATTTAGAGAAATTGGGTTGCAGATACCTGCATTCTTGAAGCTATCATGTTTGAATATGACTGTGAACAACGTTAGGAACAATAAGGGGGGTTAAATCAGCATCAGCCTGCATCGCACTGCATATAGTTTGCCTTGAAATGCAGTGGGTTTTGGCTCTCTTCAGCACAGTTATACAATGCTTTCTCCTCCAACCCTGACACATTGCTAGCCACTGTCCAACAGAGAAGATAAAACATCAGAAATGGTTAACTTTAACTTGAACAAATGATGACTTCTGAATTTTTACCAGCCTTTATTTGTGCGGAAGTTTTGTATGCTAATGCGTTTTTTTACACCGTTTTCAAGACAGCACAAGGAACAGAAAGTTAGTGTTCTTGCATTCCCTATTAGAACCAAATTTTACCTGAAAAGCTGTCAAAACAAACACTCAGTCTAATCCATTTTCCTTCTGAGTCAGTGTCTGCACTCAGTTTTTGCATAGTCCTGACTTTCATTTCCTCCAACTTCAGTTTCAGCCCATCACATGAATAATGAGGAAGAAAGCAAAATCACATGCCAGAGTTCTTAAGCTCTTTTAGCTGTATCATAGTTTATTTTGTCTCCAGGACAAATATTATGAATAACTTGAGTACAATTTCTGCAGTATGGGGTGGGGGTTTTTTCCCAATTTTGAAAAAACTGGGAGTGAAAAGATGCAATTGGGCATTAAAATGAACAGTTGATCTCCATCTTCTCTACCCAGATGGAAGCATCCCACAGACCAGATTTGGTCTGTAGACCATCAGCTAGAGCACAGTAAATTATAAGTATCTTTCCCCTGACTACTAAAAAAAGAACTAAATAAACATTTTTAAATTACATTATAAATAATCTCCTTATGACTTTTCCCCATTTTAAGTGAAAACGGGGTTTTATTTGAAATTTACCAACTTTCTCTCATGCATTTAATGACAGAAGGAGATGTAGAGAGCATATATGTTCTCTGAGCATCTGCAAACTTGTAAAACAGGTTAGAGTAGGAGAGATACTACGTTGCACAACTGGTTGATGGAGTGTGGTTAACAAAGAGTAGGAATGCTGTACAACACAAGATTTGCCTGGGAAAAAAGAAAAATCACAGGCAAAATATGGATGATTTGTCAGAAAATATGTGGCAATGGAAGGCATAGAATCACAGAATGGTTTGGGTTGGAAGGGACCTTAAAGACCATCTAGTTCCAACCCCCCTGTCATGGGCAGGGACACCTTCCACTAGACCAGGTTGCTCAAAGCCTCATCCAGCCTGGCCTTGAACACTTCCAGGGATGGGGCATCCACAACATCTCTGGGCAACCTGTTCCAGTGCCTCACCACCCTCTCTGTGAAGAATTTCTTCCTGATATCTAATCTAAACCTCCCCACTTTCAATTTAAATCTGTTACCCCTTGTCCTGTAACTACAGGCCCTTGTAAAAAGTCCCCCCCAGCTTCCTTTACTGGAATGTGCAATAAGTTCTCCCTGGAGCCTTTTCTTCAGGCTGAACAAGCTGAATTCTCTCAGCCTGTCCCCATAGGAGAGGTTCTCCAGCCCTCTGAGCATCTTTGTGGCCTCCTCTGGACTCGCTCCAACCAGTCCATGTCCTTCTGATATTGAGGGCTCCACAGTTGGACGCAGCATTCCAAGTGGGATCTCGCAAGAGCAGAGTACAGGGGCAGAATCCCCTCCCTCGACCTGCTGGCCACACTTCTCTGGATACAGCCCAGGATACGGTTGGCTTTCTGGGCTGCCAGCGCACACTGCCGCCTCATGTCCAGCTTTTCACCCACCAGTACCCCCAAGTCCTTCTCCTCAGGGCTCCTCAGGGCTGCATAGAACTGTTATAGTCACATTCACTACATCTACTTAAGGGTATAATGAAATTGCAAAAGGATCTAAACATAGTTGGATTTTAAACCCTGCAGTACTGAAATTGCCCTTGCCATCCAACCCTCTAAAAGAGCGTTTGATCTGCTGTGAATAATACAATGCTGAAAACCCTGTGGCCTCTTTCAGCTTTTTACTGGGCCCCATGATATTTTGCAATTATATATACTTTGCAAATAAGTTAGTGGCAGAATGATCAGAAGCACAAAACTTCCTTAAGCTTCTTGTTTAGTGCCTCCCATGCAGGTAACTCTGAAGTAGTAGAAAATGGTGTTTCCTAACTCCCCATGGGTCTCTCTGGCTGCACTGGGTCGCAGTGGAAAAGCCAGCCTGAGGAGATGAACCTGAGTCACACACACATGGTTTGAGAGCACCTTTTTCACAAACATCTCTCCTGAGCAATATGAAGCTGCTTTCAGCAAAAGCACAAGATAGTGACCAGGTAGTCCAAACTCCACCACAGTTATGTTCCCTTGAGATAAATACCCTAGAGGTAAGGATAACCCTCAAAACAACTGGTTCTGGTCTGGAGAGGACTATTCATCAGACTTAGGGTGAATAAGTTAGGAGGCCACACTCCATATGTAGCCAGCAAACAGAGATTGGCTACTCCAGGTGGTCCTCCAATGACGTCAGGCACTTAACTGAATCACTCTGATCAAAGGAGAATGAGGTATCTAATCTCCAAAATGCAACTTGGGTTGCAGGGGACAAAAGATTTTTCTCAGAAGTGTTTCTATCTCCAACTTCTTCTCCCCAACTTCTCTCCTTTCTCTCTCTCCCCCCTGCTTTGATTACCTGATTACTTAAGGGAAATAGGACATGTCTGCTTTCTGATTTACCCAGCTTGGTTAAGTGTCTAAGTCGGATGAGATAAAATCAGGCCTAGGCCCCTAACTTAGAGATCTAAATGTACGTGCTGGAAACAGTGTAAGTACCTGCCATACTAGCATGTGATAAACATGAGCTCCCCGTGTAGTAAGGGAATGTCATTCTCTTATTGTCTGTGGCCATCTGCACAAACAAGTCTCCATAAATATTCTCAATGAATGTATTTATCGCCTAGCTAAATCAGCAGCACTTTTTAGGACTGGAATATTTCAACCAGCAGCTGAGCTCTTTGTACTTTATGTTCCTTTGTAACAGATAGTCTATCGCTATCTTACCGCGTTAAGCGAATCAGAGGCTCAGTTGTGCTGTAAATATAAACAGAATTAATACCAGCAACACAGATCTTGAAAAGCTTTAAAACCAGGCAGGGTGGTTAGCCATTGTCAAACAGGCCAAAAAGATGGTGGGGTATGTGGCAGTGTAAATTAGTGTTCAACTGCGTGGAGTCCAGCCTTCCCTTAGCCAAAACTTTAGTGAGCTACTGCGGTCACCTCTCAGACAGCAAACATGAACAATATAGTTCCTTTAAATGATAGAATCAGGCATCTGAACTTGAGTGGTCAAGCTTAAGATTTAGAAACACAGCGCCACACAATTATGTGCGAAGCCAGGTTGCAGCAAGTGACAAAGGTCTACCACAATGACCAAGACCAGAACCCAAACTTACATAATAAACCATTAAACAAAAAAAAAAAAAAAAAAGCAGAAGTACTAGGTTGGAAGCAAAGCAAAAAAAGAATGACAGTGTGCTGAGTGATAAATTCATAACATATTTTGTCCTTAATGAAAACATAGCTACTTTATGAAATAACAGGAAAAAATGAAGCAATGCAAGGGAGAAAGGTTATATGTCTAGTTTTTTGTGTGAAAGTATGTGTGGTATGTTCTCAGGGTGACTACAAGAATGTGTCTTCTTAGCTGTGCGGCACCAGCATCACGAGCTGCTTGTGCCTCACAAAAGTTATAAATCTGCTTATCTAGTCAGAAATTGTTTTAGCTTATTTACATAGAGCCTATGGCTAGAATGTATGCTTTTCTCTAGGTCCTTCCAAAACATCCCGTCACCATGGAGGTAGCATCAGCAAGAGCTTCTGTGCTGTTCCTGGCTGCAGCACAACGCATGATAGAGAGCTGCTGCCGGTTTCCAGAGATCTCCTGAGCCTGTCTCCTGAGAGATTCGTGACTGAGAATGGCATCAGTGGACATGTGACCTTTGAGGAAAAGAAAAGCTTCTAGCTTGGTAAGGTTTGCCATGAATACAGAGAGTTTGTATAAGCATTTGATTTTTGCCACAAAACTTTAACCATGCTCAGTATGAAGTGCTTCAGCTTTGCTGCATTTCAGAGGTTTTTGGAAGCGTATCTAGAAGCTGAGCCTGAGAGGCTACTGGGTTTGCCTCTACACACTCTCACTCTTTCATATCTTCTTGTTAGTTACCCATCTCCACATATTGTGCTGGTACTTCACCCACCCTGTATTGCCACTTTCACGTGTCATGACACTTACAGCAAAATTAGCCTTTGCATATCCCTTGCAGCAGGCCAGTAATTGAGGTCAATTCGGAGCAAATCAATTTTTTGTCACTTCCGCCCTGCCTCACTACAAGTACGTACATGTACTTGATTCATCCTGTGCCTTGCTAAAGCTCTCTCCCTCTCTTCCACAAGCCAGAACTAATGGCCAAATTAACAGACAACAAAATGTAGAAGTTTCAAAAATCAGGTGAAGCATACTGGTGTGAAAATTATGAGGAAAACTTCAATATGAAAACAAAACCTCACCTTCACGTGGCCATTTCGCAACTGAAACGTTGCTTTGGATTGCTGCATCACAGTTAGCTTCCTAATGGCAGTTTATTCTTCCTAGTGGTTTCCACGCACATCCGATGGGCAATGCGAAAGTCCTAAGCAAGGAGATGGTCTGCACAAAGCAGCTCACAGCCACCATAGAATTACTCGCCATGGGAAAATACTCTGTTGAAATAAATAAAATAATGGCAATCCTATTTTGAAAATGAAATAATTGCTAAAACTGTAATTCCACAGGGTGGAGTCACTGCAGACAAACGCTCGCACAATTGTCCTTGCCATGGTAATTAATTTGGCACAGGCAAAGCCATTCTGGAGTCACAGATGAGAACCCAGTGAGCACCGAACTACAGAAGCTAAAAGAGTCCAAGATACTCCTGCCAACCCCATCATCATTCCTGGGTAATACAGGGTAAAACCGAAGAGAGCTAATGGTGGTAAGGTCCCACACAATTGTTCCTTTTCAATGAAAAAACCAGGGGGAAGGAGAGCTTACATAATTCACAGTATAGCTACTCAATGTATGCCACAGCAACACTGATTTTCTGACTCTCGTCTTGCACTTTCACCATCCAAACAAGCTCCTTTGTTTAAAAACTTCAAAAACATGTTACTTCAAGTATGTTTATTGGTAGGCAAGCTTCTATTTCACTCTGGTCAAATTCCAAACTGGATAATTACAGCCTGTCTGCTGAAAACTCCCACCATAATTTCATTTGGCTGTACTGCTCTAAACTACTGCGCAGAATAGCTGCACACTAAACAGCTTCCCTGTAAAAATGGGCTAGGCAATTACACATGCCAGCAAAAAGGCTCCCTGGTCTGTTTTAAAGTTTGGAAAGCACTTCAGATTTTACCTGGGTGGAAAAGGGAGTCACCAACAAAGTGAGGTATGCTGAGGCATGTGTGCATACATACACAAACATATCCTGAACGTAACAAATAGACTTACAGTAAACAGTCTACGTGAAAGAAATGCTTTAGAAAAAAACACCACAATAAATTATTTGTATTTGAATGAAAACATCAGAAAAACACATGCTTTTCATTATTTTCTCGCTGTTGTCTCTACAGAGATTCATGGACTATGGTCTCTCCAGAAAGCCACTCTTCCACCCATATCCCCTCTCCATACCAGCTGTGAATTTCATACGTGTCACACGCTTTCCCAAGAAATTGTCTGCACTAACCTGTGTTGATAGGTGTCACAATATTTCTCAGTAAAAAGCCACAGCATGTGTTGTAAATAGCAATAAGACTCAGTTTTGCAGATATTTTTCTTTTTATACTAGACTGGGAATTCTATCAAATGAAACGGCCTGAAGTTCACTGCTTCTGTATGGCTTATCAAGCTGAACAAGTGAACTGGATATAAATATCTCCACTGCATTTATCAAGACGTGAAATTGAGCAATAAAGTAAATTTTGGTGATGAGAAGGTACACTGTTGATGGCCTTTTGGTACAGCACCAGCTGCAGGAAAAGGGCTTCTCAATTATTCATCACTGTGCATCCTCAGGAACCTAAACAGGAAATCTCACCCTCGCATTTTACTCTTGGTTACCTGCTCCCTTGACAATATCTTGTGCACTATGTCTACAAAACGCAGTCATTCTCTTCCAGCCGATGAACTCTGGGTATATCTATGTCAAACAGCAAAGTATTTTGATTGCAACACAGGCCTTTGAACTAAAACTCCAGAGGAATGTTGGCACAGGACTAACAATACCGAGCAATTAGCTTAAGTGCTCTGCCACTGAAATGTAATCACCCTCCCGCAATAAACCAGCTCTTGCTCAAGAGAGCAAAGAGAAGGTGATGTTAGCCATAAGTTACCTGGGGGGGGTGTCCTCCTCACCAGGGAGGGCTAAAGAGGTGCCACATTTGCCCTCTGGTGACTAGGTGTGAATGAGCCTTCCGGGGCCCTCAGGCAGTGACCAACTGCAGCAGGAAGTGTCCTGGCTTGTTGGTGGGGGTGTGGAACCTCTGAGTAAAAATAGAAAGCCTAGACATCCTGTGCAAAGCTTGCTTGCTCACACTCTCTGCAAGTCGCCTGAGCCTGTGGGTATGTGAGTGAGGGGGAGCCGGGAGTCCCAGAAGCACTGCAGCTCTCAGAGTGGCTCCTAAGGGAGCCCAAGACTGGAAAATAGACCTGAGCCTGCACAGAAAGGAGGGCTCCAAGCACCTCGGGCATCCGTGTCCGGATAACAAGCTGGTGAGTAGTCAACCAGAGGATCCTTCACCGCATTTTGTTACACTGCTTCCTTTCTCACACATTCAAAACGCTGTTAACCCGAGGCTACACTAGACACCAGCAAGGACAGAAAATTATTACATCCTACTAGATGTTGGAAATGTACTGATATTTTCCTATACAGTCAGAAGAAGTCTTTGAAGAGAAAGCTGTTGTAAGGGTTTTAGTGAGACAAGCTGACAGGTAAAGAGTAGGATTTCAGGTTACACTTCTTGGCAGCGGTTCTTGTGTCAAAAACTCCCACATACAAGGATCTCTTTCTATGCTGCCCAAAGATGAGAGTTGTTGGGCCATGCAAAAGACAAGTAAATAGCAAAAAATCCCAAATAACACCAGTAATAAAAACCTCTTACTTTTGACCTGGGATATTTTCCCCAGTGGTTGATCTGAGAGTGTGTTATTAGATGGAGAGAAGGGCAGGGTGAAAGGATGAAAGCGAGCCCTCCTTCAGTTGCCTGTGCTTTAGAGAAAGCGGCAGTCAGCACCATGCCCTTAGCAGACCTGCACAAAGGCTGACGGAGCATGTGCGAAACGGTCCTCACAAGTAAGAAATAGGGAATGATAAACTGGGCTTAAGAGGGCAGCAGCAATGCAAAGATCATGACAATGGGCAAGAGCCAAATGCCTAAAAAATGTCTGCCCTGTTAACTCTGGAGCCTACGTACTGCAAGACACTGTCTCTAGTTTCTGTGAAGAGGCACATGCAGGTGATTCAGATGTTCAGCACACCCACAGGCCTGCCTGTTGCCAGTCTACTCCCTTGCACTGAAAACAGATTAATAGTAATTTGAACATTCATGAGAGATGCCTCTTCATTTCCTTAACAACAGTTCTACAACCTCCCCGTAACCTGCTCTGGTCTACACTATCCTAACAACAAATAAGACAGCAAATAGCAAAAACAGTCCTTGCTACATAAACCGAGTCTTTCTAACACAAATGAAATGCACTAGTGCTTGGCCCGTTCTCAGCAAAAATGGAACAAATCTAATTGCTATTTTGTCTTGTAGAATGATCTCCTGGTGTTAGACTCTTGGCCTATCCTCACAATCTACTTTCTTCAGTACCAGAAAGCAGTTCTCTCTGAGTTACAGCCTGGGTTGTTTTCTAAATTTTTAGCATTCTTGTAGTTCCTCTCTGAACTTTCTTCAATTATCCTCATTTAAAATGTAGGATCCAAGCTGCACATATTCCCTCAGGCACGGTCTCCTGATGTCCAGGAATAAAACACTATGCATTCGTATCTGTTTGCAATTACCCCCTTGTCAATTCTGCTGCCTCTTGCTGTCATGTGTTTGTCAACTAACTTTTGCTCCCTAAGCTTTGTCCTTCTCTTCACTGAACTTCCTGTTACTGTTTTGAACCATTTCTTCTGTTTAGCAAAGTCATTTGAATTTTGACCACAGGGTATGTAATTCTTCCCACCGTGTTTGCATCTATATGGATTTCCTCTCTGTCTCACCATTCACTGCTGATGAAAGTAGTGGAGGACTAGAACCATCCTTGCCTCCCAGTTTGAGAAGAAACCTTTGGTAACTTCTCTGAATGCAGCTCTTCAACCTTCTGCATAAATCCATCTTAATCCTGTTTCCTTGGGTTGTCAGTCTCACGATTCTGTATCAAAACTTACTCTAAAATCAAGCTATAATGTACTATATTTCTGCTGCTTCCCCTGATCCTCTAAGCTGGTTAGCCTGTCAAGAAAGGAAGTCTGATTGATTTGACTTTATGTTGATAAATGCATGTTGGCTCTTTCTTACAAATCTAGGGGCCTGAAATTATTAATAATTTGCTTTGATACCTTTCTTTTAACTTTATATATATATATATAAAAAAATCCATTCTTTCCCTCTTCACTGTCCCTAGCTTTTCTTTTTTTCATAGTCAATAATTTGTGGTCACAGCTAGGTTTTTTTCAACAGTGGAGACAAAGAAAATGACTGAATGTTTCAATCTTCCTCCTATTTTGTCCATTGCTTATTTCCCCATAAATAATGGAACTGCATCTTCTCTAATCATTCCCTTACTTCTAACATAAAGCTATTGATTGATAAAGCTGTGGCTGCATAACAACCTTTTCATGACAATAAATGTTATGTATTT